>NW_026888928.1:0-11894 GCF_032173495.1 Musca vetustissima
CTCAGTTGGCCCTTGAAAAATATTCTTTAATAAATCCACGCCTCAGTTGGCCCTTGAAAAATATTCTTTAATAAATCCACGCCTCAGTTGGCCCTTGAAAAATATTCTTTAATAAATCCACGCCTCAGTTGGCCCTTGAAAAATATTCTTTAATAAATCCACGCCTCAGTTGGCCCTTGAAAAATATTCTTTAATAAATCCACGCCTCAGTTGGCCCTTGAAAAATAAATCCCTGAAAAATAAAATAAAGCCCTTGAAAAATATTCTTTAATAAATCCACGCCTCAGTTGGCCCTTGAAAAATATTCTTTAATAAATCCACGCCTAAGTTGGCCCTTGAAAAATATTCATTAATAAATCCACGCCTCATTAATAAATCCACGCCTCAGTTGGCCCTTGAAAAATATTCTTTAATAAATCCACGCCTCAGTTGGCCCTTGAAAAATATTCGTTAATAAATCCACGCCTCAGTTGGCCCTTGAAAAATATTCTTTAATAAATCCACGCCTCAGTTGTTGGCCCTTGAAAAATATTCTTTAATAAATCCACGCCTCAGTTGGCCCTTGAAAAATATTCTTTAATAAATCCACGCCTCAGTTGGCCCTTGAAAAATATTCTTTAATAAATCCACGCCTCAGTTGGCCCTTGAAAAATATTCTTTAATAAATCCACGCCTCAGTTGGCCCTTGAAAAATATTCTTTAATGACTCCTGTATGGTCCTTAAAAAATCATTTAAAAATCCTTGAAAAATTATTTTTTACCAATTTTTCGGGAATGACCCCATTTTCCGTCTCCATCATAGATTTCAAAACCGTGCAATAGCTGCTGTACTCGTTGTGTTTTTATTCGAATCTCTGACTGAGTTCTTCTTATCTGACAGACAAAAGTAATGAAGTGTATGAAAACGATGAATTTACCGCGGAAATACTCCGCCAGAGTTCGAGAAAAGTTTTGGTGTGTCGGAACGTTGAAATTTTCGATTTGTAAAAAATGCGGCAAGCAATAGGAAAAGTTTTACCAGAAATGTTCTTGTCTAATTTTTTCCGCTTCTCTCCCAGCTTTTTTTTCCTGTTATTTCATCTCGTCGTGAAGAATAGTTTTTATGTCTTTCTTTCTGGTGAACTATTAAAATAACCATTTTTTGGCAATGTTTTTCTTATGAATGGTTCGGAGTTTTTTTTCTCAATGCAATTGCAGTTAATATTTTATGTGAATCCTTAAAGTTTTGCTGTTGCCTCAAGGCGTACCACTCTATTTGAAATCAATTGCCTTGAGTGAAGCCAGAAGGAGGAGATGAAGTTTTAAGGCAAGTTCTTTTATCAGATGTATGCAACTCGGTTTGATTTTGAAGGAATATTCTTTGAACAAGGAGATCCAAAAAGGGACCCTTAAAAATCGTTTTGATTTTAGCTGCCTTGAAAAACTTTCTTTTTCATAGCTTTCCAGTGCATATCATTGCCTGATTAGTCTTCTGCCAAGTAGTTCTGGTGCACAAATCCAAGCCTTGAACGTGCCATATGAGCACACATTATGCTAATTACCAACCTACCCAGCTAGCTAGCTGCTTACCTAACTTACCTATGTATCTGCATAACCGCCAGCCAGCCAACCAACCTATCTTTACTTTGAATTATTATTTTATCTGCCACAACATATATTCACCCTCTCGCTCTTTCTCTATCTGCAATAAATATCTCTCTTTTCATTGCATATTTTATACATGTCGACGACATCATCATATCTGAGCCCATATGCATTTATGAATATTTCTCATTGTTGTTGTTGTTGGTTTTTTCTTGTTCGGATTTTTCGAGTTTTCTGGGCCAATTTATAGTTTAGTGGAACATTATGTCTGTACTTGAATATTCATGTTAAGTTGTTGTTTCGGGCATGTGAAGATCCTTTGGGGGAAAACTAGTTCAGAGTTTATTGAGGCGGTCATTAGTTTGTTTGTGACATGGTCACATGAATTATGGTTAATGGTTGGTATTTAACTTTTTGTGTAAATTAAATGTTCTTTAATACAGGCAGTTTTTTATTTTCAGATTTAAATGGGATTTAAAATTGAATCTCTAGAATTATAATGGAGGGAGATTATTATATTTTAGTTTAAACCGAAAGAGTACATGTTTATGATGCTCAAAAATAATGCAGGGATTAAATTTGTATATATTTACTTTAGTACAAATCGGACTAAAATATATTTGGGAGCTATATCCAAATCGGAACCGATTTTCACGAACCTTGGCAGACATCATTCCAGGCTCAATTCAGTACACTACGCCAAATTTTGTGCCAATCGAAAGATCTATAGGAACTTTGGTGCACCTTTTACATTAAATTGGACGAAAATATATATGGGAGCTATATCTAAATATGGACCGATTTTCACGAAACATGGCAAAAATCACTCTAGGCTTAATTTAGTACGTTATGCCAAATTTCGCGCAAATCGAAAGGACTTTGGTGCAGCATTTACATAAAATCGGACGAAAATATATGTGGGAGCTATTTCCGAATCTGGGACTGATTTTCACGAAACATGTCAAACATCACTCTAGGCTCAATTCAGTAAATCATGTCACATTTCATGCAAATCGATAGATATACAGTGTTGCCCATATTCGACGTTAATCATTTAATTTGTTCCAAGTAGATTTGTTTACATCAATTTTTGAATATTATATCTCTCAAATGGCCGCCTCTGGCGTTGATGACGTATTGTGCCCTTTTTGCTGCATTTTCCATCGTTTTTGCCAACATTTCGGCCGGAATAGCGGCTATTTCTTCACGAATGTTGTCCTTGAGCTATTCTACGGTCCTTGGCTTATTAACGTAAACCTTTGACTTCAAATATCCCCACAAGAAGAAGTCAGGCGGCCTCAAATCGGGCGAACGCGGTGGCCAGTCCAAATCACCACTTTTCGACATCAAACGGCCCGGAAACAAATTTTTCAGAAAATCGATTGTTATGCGACTTGTGTGCAGTGGAGCGCCGTCTTGTTGAAATCAGAACTGCCTCATACGCGTTCGACGAATAATTGGCATCACAAAATTGGTCATCATGTCGCGATAACGCTCCTGATTGATGGTAACAGCATGGCCATTTTCATTTTGGAAGAAAAACGGCCCAATGACCGTTTTCGCACTAACGCCGCACCAAACTGTGACTTTTTCGTCATGAAGAGGCACTTCTTAAATCTCCTGAGGATTTTCAGTGGCGTAAAAACGGCAATTTTGCTTATTTACGGTCCCATTCAATGTGAAATGGGCTTCATCGGACATGATAATTTTGTTACAAAATTGCTTGTCATCTTCGGCCATTTCGATGACTCTTTGGGCCTATTCCAATCGACGAGGCTTGTCCGCAGGCAACAATTGAATTT
Source organism: Musca vetustissima (assembly GCF_032173495.1). Taxonomy (NCBI): domain Eukaryota; kingdom Metazoa; phylum Arthropoda; class Insecta; order Diptera; family Muscidae; genus Musca; species Musca vetustissima. The sequence continues at coordinate 3,387 of NW_026888928.1, forward strand.
GTTACGGGAACAAATGCAAATCATTGTGAATAATCCGTTGTAAAGTAGACCGAACGATGTCCAACTGCTGAGAACGGCGTTTTTGGGATGTTCTTGGGGACCTCTAAACACTGGCTTATGGCCTCTTCGGATTAGAAAGATCCTTACCAGTCGAAAAGTTTTCGTATAAACGCCTAATGGTGTTCTTAGAAGGCGCAATTCTCACATTTTTTAATGTTTTAAAAGCACGTTGAGTTTTTACAATTGACTTCTTCTGTTGAATGTAAATTTCAACTATATAGGGAGCTATATCTACATCGTGACCGATTTTCTCGAAACTTGGCAGACATCCATCTAGGCTCAATTCAGTACGTTATGCCAAATTTCGTGCAAATCGAAAGATATATAGGGACTTTGGTGGAACATTCGGATGAAAATATATATGGGAGCTATATAATCTGAACCGATTTTTTCCAATTTCAATAGCGTTCATCCTTGCGCAAAAAAATGAGCTGTGCCAAATTTCATCCAATTCGTATTATAAATGCGACCTGTACTTTGTTTACAATTTAACACCAACAGACGGACGAAAATCGACTCAGAAAGTGATTCTATGCATATTCTCAAAAGGAACTGTAGGTCTATCTCGTTTGCTTTTGCATGTTACAAACACAAAAACACAGTGTGGTGAAGGGTATAAAAATCTTCGGGAAGGATAATTTGGAAAAAGGTGCAAAATTCGACGTCGTACGAAGGATTTTATTTCGGAGAGTGGGGTTCAATATGAAACTTGCTGTTGCAGAAAAACTTGTTTGTATGCGTAAGACCCTGGAAGCAATGCCTAAAGTAGGACCAATATTAAATAGATCGTGTAGGACTTACCGAACACTTGGAGTTATAATTGTGGACTGATATAGCCATAAGTGAGAACCGATATAGCTCAATTTCGAACTTAACATTTTTGCATGACAATACCTTCCTTCACGCTAAATATTTAAAATACATAAAATGGGTAGGTATCATTATATGGGAGCTAGGCCCAAAATGAGTGCCAATATAGTTCATTCTCGAACCTGACGATTTAGTTTTTTATCTCGATATCCTCCGAAAGTAAAATGATGGCTAAATCGTCTTAGATAGTCATACTTTGTAGAGTATAAACTGTCAATCTCGTGCACATAATACCCTCAAAAACGCGAAACAATTAATACTTTTAATATAAAAAGGGGGATATTGGGACTACCCTAAAAGTGGTCAACATAAATAATTTTTGGGAGGGAGATTTGTTACCAAATACGACTACAATATACCAAATTACAGCTATTACCCGAAAACGGTTCACCTTCTCACCCGGTAGGTACCCTTATATGGAGGCTACACGAAAAAATGCACCCATATTTTTAGCGAAGAGATTTGCTACCCAATAAGAACTCAATGTACTAAATTATGCATATGTTTGTAACATGCACAAATAATCGAGGTAGACCCATGGTTCCTTTTGAGAATATGCATAGAATCACTTTCTGAGTCGATTTATGCAGGTCCGTACGTCCGTCCTTCTCTCCATGTTAAATTACAGTACAGGTCGCATTTATGATCCGAATTGGATAAAATTTGGCACAGCTCACATGTTTGGCCCAAGGAAGAACCCTATTAAAATTGGGGAAAAATCGGTTCAGATTTAGATAAAGCTCCCATATATATTTTCGTCCAATTTAAGGTAAATTGTGTACCAAAGTCCCTATATATCTTTCGATTTGCACGAAATTTGGCACAGCGTAATGAATAAGGTCTAGAATGTTGTCTGCCACGTTTCGTGAAAATCCGTTCAGATATAGATATAGCTCCCATATATATCTTCGTCCGATTTAAGGAAAATTGTGTACCAAAGTCTCTATATATCTTTCGATGTGCACGATATTTGGCATAGCGTACTAAATTAAGTCTAGAATGATGTGTGCAAAGTTTCGTGAAAATCGGTTCAGATTTAGATATAGCTCCCATATATAGTTTCGCCCGATTTTAAGTAAATAGTCCACTAAAGTCCCTGTAATTGTTTTAATTTCCTCGAATTTTGGCACAGCGTACTGAATTAAGTCTAGAATGATGTGTGCAATGTTTGGTGACAATCGGTTCAGATTTAGATATAGCCTCCATATATATATATATGGAGATTTAGGGTAATTGGTGCACCAAAGACCCTATATATCTTTCGATTTGCACGAAATTTGGCATAGCGTACTGAATTGATAAGATATAGATCCCATATATTTTTTTCATCCGATTTTAGGTAATTGGTGCACCAAAGTCTATGAAAATCATTCGATTTGAACGAAATTTGTCATAGCGTATTGGATTAAGGCCAGAATGACGTGTGCTAAGTTTCGTGAAAATCAGTTCAGATTTACATATAGTCCCCATATATATTTTCGTCCGATTTTATGTAATTGGTGCATTTTGGTATAGGATACTGAATTAAGTCGAGATTGACACAACGTATTGAAATAATATAAATTAGTCTCTGGCAAGTTTCCCTGAAATCGGTACAGATATAGATATATAACAAAAACGCGTCGTCTGTTAGGATACATATGTAGAATATACCCAAAGTGGTGAAGGTATCATATAGTGGTGAAGGTATCATATAGTCGGCCCAGTCCGACTTTACTACTTTCCTTACTAGTTTCCTTTGAAGTATTCCGGTATATTCCGGAATGACACAACTCTATTCAAAATTATAATAGACAGACACGCATATCTAGTCCAGATATTATCGGTAAACATACATGATCAGGGTATTAGTCCAGATATCATTAAACATACATGATCAGGGTATTAGAAATAACATAATTTCTTCTTATTATTATAAAATTATCAAATAATAATTAAAAAATATGTACATGTACATATGTGTATGTACATCACATATACAGACTCACAAATATATATAAGCTCATGCAAAAACTCACACTAATATTAAAGAACCTTTTCCCACAACAAAAATACTAAAAAATATATTTTTGAAAATATTTCAATTTAAAAATAAATTTGCAGTCATTCGGAACTAATTTATATAAATAAGTATTTTTCCATAAGCATTGTCTAAAGCATTTAAAAAGAAAAATATCTGACATAAATCATTGCCCTTTCACATTCTAAATGGCAGATTTCAATTGACATGACAAGTGTTGTTGTGCTCTTAAATTTGACACAACAACAAACAACTAATTTCCCACCAAAAACTTGAGGCAAAAACAAACCAATTAAGTGCGGCACCACAACTAAAACGACGACGACAACAACAATAACAACAACTTTAAGCAACAATCGATTAGCATTTAGCCTTGAGTTATTGGAATTACCTCAACAAATTAAAAATCACTTAAGGTGTCGACGCAGCTTAATGCCAATGAAAATACTTGGAAATATATGAGGGTAAGTGTGTGTGTGTGTGTGTGCGTACACACGCAATTATATATATTCGCTTGTCTGATTGTCTAGTTGATGATGAATGTGGTTGTCGTACCACTTTACACCCTCTTCCATAATCCCTATGTGCCTAAGTGAAAAGCATCAACTCCAAGCGACCCCTTTTTCCTAGACAAATAATCGCACAGACAGACAGACACATTTTCACATTCACATTTAACACAGAAGACTATTTAAATTCTCTCTTCCATTTAGTGGCATTGTGGGCAAACAGTTGATGACAATGCCAAATTTTAAAATTGGAATCACAGGCACTTAGTCAGGCAGGCACGGACAGACAGACACAGCAAGGGCACATACAAATATCCTCTATAAAGTAGTTCGGAAGGGGGGAAAATAAACCGAATGACACACCTCATCGCCGACATTAATTGGGTTACAAACACACACACATACGTTCGATAGTTTGGTGTTATTATAGGTGTTCCAACGTTCTCGTATACCATATATCTGGGCCAAATCAGGAAAAATTCATTGGGAAATCAAAGTGTAATAGTGGTGTAAGGTGGGTGACTGTCATTGCATTGGAAATAAACGGTTGCAATATAAGTGTTAGAAGACTACTTGGCTCACGAGATTGCAACACTTCGATATATTGGTCCTGGATACACCTATTATTGTAAAGGAAGTCATATCAAGCACTATTAAGGGCCCAAAATTAGAATAAACGACAAAAAATAAAAACTTCGTAAAGTTCGATTGGCCCGGTCCACTCTATCACACCCTTCATCAGATGGTATGCATTCAATATTCCTCATATCGGTCGTGACTTTTATATGGGGACTTTGTTATTGCATTATTTGGTAATAGGATGTCAATGCTCTGAAAAAATACTGTTCAGAATTACACATACTCCTATTGAAAAATTGGAGTAAAACTTCAACATACCGAAAATTAATTGGGACATTTGAATGGGAGCTATTTCGAAAACATTAACCTACATGGAACCAGTTTGCGGGGCTGACCATATACCAATAAACTTTATGCGGATTTATATTCCTAGCATGGGCAATATTTTGTAATTTGCAACCTTTAACCGGTTAAAGGTCAGTAGCTCATGTTTCTTATCGTAGCATCTTTTCCGAATTAATTTTGTTCGGAGTGAACAATTACCTGGGTTCTGGGTTCATTTGACCCGCTAATTATAGATCGATCAATATCAAAACACCCATTTTAATTAGTTGGCCAGATACCTTTCCCCGACTAAAAATTTTCTAAAAATACGTTTTTATACCCTTCACCACACTTTGGTACAGGGTATTATGTCTTTGTGCATATGTTTGTAACAGGCAAAAATAATCGAGATAGACCCATGGTTCCTTTTCAGAAGATGCATAAAATCACTTTCTGAGTCGATTTATGCATGTCCGTCTGTCCGACCGTCCGTCCGTCCATGTATTTTTGTTAATAAAGTTCAGGTCGCATTTATGATCCGATCTGGATGAAATTTGGCACAGGTCACTTAATTGGCCCAAGGACGAACCCTATTGAAATTGGAGACAATCGGTCCACGTTTAGGCATAGCTCCCCCATGTTTCGGTATTTTCACGTTATTTAGCACGTTTTTTAACTGAATTCGCTGAAATTTGGTACTTTGAGTTCTTATTGGGTAGCAAATCTCCCTACTAAAAATTATAAATATAGGTCCATTTTTTCGGGTAGCCCCCATGTAAGGGTACCCCCCAATTTTCGGTATTTTGGGGTTTTTGAACGCGTTTTCAACCGATTTGGATGAAATTTGGCACAGGTCACTTAATTGGCCCTAGGACGAACCCTATAGGAGAAAATCGGTTCAGATTTAGATATAGCTCCCAGTTGTGGTCCGATTGAGAAATCATTTTGCACAGAGTATTGAATTAGGTCTAGATTGGTTTGTTGAAATCGGTTCAGATTTAGATATATCTCAGATGTATAGATTCGTCCGATTTAATGTAAATAGTGCACCAAACTCCAAATATTCGTCCGACTTAAGCAACATTTTGCATAGAATACTGAATTAGGTCCCGACTGATGTATGAGAAATTTTGTTGGAATCGTTTCAGATTTATATCTAACATGGTATATATAGTTTCGTCCGATTTTATATAAATGGAGCAACATACTGTCAATATTTATCCGATTGAGACAAAATTTTGCACAGCGTACTAAATTAGGTCATGATTAATGAATGCAAAGTTTTGTTGAAATCGGTTCAGATTTAGATATAGCTCCCATATATATTTTCGTCCGATTTAAAGTAAATTGTGCACCAATCTCCCAATATTGGTCCGATTGAAGCAAAATTTTGCACAGAGTACTGAATTAGGTCCCATAGTAGTGAAGGGTATCATATAGTCGGCCCCCTCCGACTTTTGAACTTTCCTTACTGGTTTGTTCTACGGAACTTCATGGGTTAAATCCTTCAGAATTTCGAGAACTTTATATGAAGGCTATGTCAACACAGGAACCTATTTGGAGCATACTGACAGTGGGACGCTACGCTTATATGTGGCTTTATAATTTGTAGTATATATTTAAGTCAGCTTTTATGAATCTTCAAAATACCGACAATAGATTGCAGGGATGTAACCAGGGCGGCGGCCCGGGGACAAAAATGTGTCTCATCGAAATATTGCTTTTAGACCCCATGTTTCTTTGAACCAAATCCGATAAAGACTGTCTGACTCTGGAAGAGAGTAACCGATTTCATTTCTTCCGAACTATGTATAAGTTCGAATATAAGGAATATCAGTTCACTCCTTCTGGTACCTCCCCTGCAAAAGGGTGAATATGTTGCTGAACAATATTTATACCCTACACAACTATGTTGTCAGGGTATTATAGCTTTGTGCAGCCCCAAAAGTTTGTAACGCCGCGAAATATTGGTCCTAGACCCACCTTTAAGTATACCGATCGTCATACCTCGACTAGCTGAGTCGATCTAGACATGTGTGTCCGTCCGTCTGTCCATTATAATTTGTAAACACGATACAGGCCACAGTTATGGACCAATCTTCACGAAATTTTGCATGTAGGATGGTTTCTGGCCAATGAAGACCCCAATTGTTTTTGGAAAAGATCGATTAATATTTAGGGGATGAAATGGACCAAAAACTTAATTTTTGTCGGTTTTTCTGGTTGCTCCAGAGGCCGCAATTATGGCCCAAACATCGCGAAAATGCATGAAGAAGGGGATCGGGCCAACGAATAAGCATGCCTGTTTTGATAAAGATTTGAACTAAACTTTTCACAACCTATTATATTTGCCAAGCCTAGATCATGTTCGCATATATGACCTATAGACCCACTCCTTCTGGTACCTCGCCCACAAAGGATCAATATGTTCAATATTTATAAATCGAATGACATGATCGATTTGAACCAAACTTTGCACAATATATTTTCTTTACCCATCCTAGATCAAGTCCAAATATAGTTCCCATTGATCCTCTCCTTCTGGTACCTACACCACAAATGGTCAAAAAAAATGTCATATTCAATATTTATAAACCCAATATCGCGCGATTGTAATTTCCGAATTGAATCAAACTTTGCACAACCTATTATCTTTACCAAGTCCAGATCAAGCCCAAGTACTGGACTAATTGATGTACTCCCGAACCGTACCCGATGTGAATTGAATCGGTATACTGATCGTCATATCTTGACTAGCTGAGTCGATCTAGGAATGTGTGTCCGTCCGTCTGCCCATTATAATTTGTAAACACTATGCAGGCCACAGTTATGGACCAATCGTCACGAAATTTTGCATTTATGATGGGTAATGTAAGTAATAGGGACGAAATGGACCGAAAACTTTATTTTTGTCTGTTTTCTGGTCGGTTTAGAGGCCAAAGGGATTTTGACCAAAGAATAAGCATGACTGTCTTGATAAAAATCGGTTAATATTTAGCGGATCGATCTAGACATGTGTGTTCGTTGTCCTTCTGTCCATTATAATTTGTAAACATTATAAAGGCCACACTTATGGACCAATCGCCACTACATTTTGCAGGTAGGACCGGTCAATGAAGACCCTTATTATTTTTTTTAAGGTCGGTTAATGTTTAGGGGCTAAAATGGACCAACTACTTAATTCTTGTCGCTCCAGAGGCCTCAATTACAATCCGAACATTAGGAAATGCTATATGGGAAAGGAGATCTGGCCAAAGAATAAGCATACCAATTTTGATTAAGATCGGTCAATATTTAGCGGGTCAAATGGACCCTTATTATTGTGTGAAAATTTACATATTTTCTTTTCTGGGCTCCTGATGGACATTGGCCCGAGGAGTTGATAGTATATCCAAGAGGTGTGGTCGACCTTTAAATTGATACCTCAGATAGGAGAGTTATACTTAAATATTTACAGGTGTCTATGTGTTAAGCTGTATTAGTATTACTACTACCCCACAAGTTAGCGTAAATGTCGCGCTGATCGCTTTGAAATGGTACGTGATGCTCCGATTATGGTAAAGGACGACGCCTATAATTTTCGGTGATGATGAGATATGTTTAAGGGTTGCAATGAAAAGAAAACTTTATTTTTTCGGATTTTTAAGTCGCTCTAGAGACCATTATTGTGTACAGATCATCACTTATTTTATACGGTGAAAAGGATCTGACCAAACACTTAGAACTCTGAGGATCGGTCAATATTCCGATGGTCAAATCAATTAAAACCTTGCGGTTGCCAAATTTTTATTTTATGTCGTAAATATTCACCTCGGGAAAACCAGATTTAAAAAATATGCCAGGGTTGTAAAGTGGAGCTGTTAACCTATAATCGGTCAAGAATATACAAATATGCCGAAATATTGGGAGACTCAGAATATAGAACCGCAGAAAGTTATACTTTCGTGGTAGCTGTATAGGGTATCATATGGTCGGACGCGCCCAACTATACTGCTCCGCTCACTGCTTTTGTTATGATTTCAGATATGTTTTCAACCCTCCATTTTCAACATGTTCAAGCTCCTAGCCCACATGTCCCACCAGAGTGCCTGTAATTTAGTTTTTCGGTTTCTCCGGGAACCATAGCCCCATAATAAATGTCACCAT
>NW_026888929.1:0-120231 GCF_032173495.1 Musca vetustissima
TTAGTTAGTGCTTAACACACATGTCATATTTTAGATTCTTCAGGCAGCCCCCTTGAAATTGCTGAATTTTCCATTTGGTTTACAACAATCGATTGGAAGAATTATGGTTATATGTACGTTCCTTATGTTTTCATTTCAAAAAATTATCAGTATTTCTATGGTGGAGGGTATCCAAAGTTCGGCCCGGCCCAACTTAACGCTTTTTTACTTGTTTATTCTGGGAATACCTTAGTTTATACAACAAATACAAATAATAATATTATTATGTACATTGATCTTGTACTCTACTTTCTTATATATGACTGTACAAAATAAAGAAATTTCTTATTTTCAAAAAATAAACTTGTAACCCTATTGTACAACCCCATTGTTGTATCTCTCATTTGTAATTTTGCTTTCATTTACTTTGTTTTCATTTCTTCCCTATTTTTTCCTATCTTTTCTTTCTTAATGCAGTGGCAAAAGATACACCTGACTCAGATAACGATACAACATGTGCTGAATTAAAGGCTGACGAAGGATACAAATCCTCAGTGAATAATGGTACCATTAGTCGTAGTTGTAGCAGACCAATGTCAATTTGTTCGGAACCCGAAAAGAAATGGGTGGACGTTGTGGCAGGTAAGTATTTCATCTACACACGAACGCACACATACACACACAGACATACATTTACACTGAATCAAAATGAAATTAACGAAGTATGTTTAAAGAAATTTTGTAATTTTTTACATAGATTTTACATTAAATATTTGAAATTCTATTGTAAAAATAATTGCGATTTTAAATAGTTTTTGAAATACCTTCAGCAAAACTTTTCAAGTTTTACACTTAGGGGACCCACCCCCCATTCTCAGGTCAAAAATTTTGTTGATATATTTCGAATCTACACTAGTTAATAAATGCCCCTGCAAAATTTCAAGTGAAAATCTCAAGAACTCTTGAAGATATATCCGATTTATTGTGTCAACATCAAGTGACGACTGAAGGGCTTCTTAAACTTTAAACGAGTTTTTCTCTAAACATTTTTTTGCGAATGGCGGGCACGATAACTCAAAAACTAATAATCCAATCGGTTCCAAATTTTGCAAGGCTTCTCTGGGAGTGTATAGCTCTCGTATGAACTAGGATAAAGCCAATCGGTGAAGATCTTCCTTATTTGTTAACTTAGTTTGTGGTCAAAAATAGACGATTTTCCAAAAAAACTTTTTCAAAGTTCCACCATTTTTGTTAATTTTAGAGCGAAGTCTATAATCCTAGTTCATACGAGAGCCAGACATGTACTCTTTCTAACACCGTTGGAATTTTCGGATTCCGATGTTCCAGTGAGGAGTTATCATGCCCGCCATCAAAAATAAGGACTTTTCTTTAATTACAAAAAACAACAACAAAACAATAACAAAATTTTTTTGTAAATTATTTTTCTTCTCTTTTAAATCTTCAATTATATATGTGCAAAGTTACAAACCTCCACAAGCATTAGTATTAATTTCCAGCCCATTTAAAATCTTGAAAAATTACAATCGAGAATGGGGGGGGTTCCCTTAAAAACCGTAAATGTTGCATCGATGTGCTAGGAAATAGTTACGAAATTTTACATGAAGTTATGGTCAAGGACTAGTCATCGTCCTTGACTATAACTTCATGTAAAATTTCGGTGATTTTCGGTGATAACCAGATGATATTTTGGGGATGTAATGTTTATTTTGTCTGGTTTTATAGCCGAACATCACTGCAGTTTTGACAATGATCGATCAATATTTTGCAGATCAAATGTTGGGTTATTTGGGTGAAACGTAATTTTACAAATTCCGGAATAAGAAAAAGAAGCTCTTGACGAAGAAGGTGTAAATATCGCTTAATATTTGCACCTTCTAGAAAAATAACTCAGCAGAAAGTTAGAGTGCAGTGGTAGTTGTGTAGAGTACCCATCCAACTGGACCCATCCAACTGATTTTCGATTCGTAGTATTATATGAAGGATAAGTCAAAATGTGAACACATACTCAAAGCAATATAGTCATTTTGGTCGACTAAGAATAAAATCAAATGTCGATTTTGTCATTCCGCCTGTATGTTGAAATCACGATAAAGCTCCCAATACTTATTATAAATCGTTGAATGTTTTTTAATACATTGCTACTTCTCACAGTATTTTTGCTTTTCGAAGTGGTATAAATCGATCTAGGTTTTTGGTATAGGTCCCTTGTAAAGATACGTTCCAAAATTTAGGTAGGATTGGGGAGTTGATGTATGTTTTTCACTCAGCTTGGCTGTAAATTGTATATTTTGGATTCTCCTTGAGTAGAAAATCTCATTACCAAAAGTTATCAATATTGGCTGAGGTTTAGATGTAATCCCTTTAAGGCACACCTACATAATTCGATATTTTTAAAATTTTGAACACTCAGTGCGTGTTAAATTTTCCTAATAAGAATTATCAAAGTAGGCTCACGTTTCCCTGGAGATTGCAAAGGATTACAGAAAGATTGTAATCAGGTCCATTATTGTACCAATATAATGCAACTTGAGTATTTTTTCCAACCCAAGAATTTGCAGTTTGGTATTTCGTCTTACACTGGCATAAATTTATCATAAATATGTACGTGGATATATTCAACCAGTAAGGAAAGTAGTAAAGTCGGACGGGGCCGACTATATGATACCCTTCACCACTATGGGTATATTAAACAGGACTATTAATATGAAATTGGATGAAATAAAATATGTGATATTTATCTAAATGTGAATCTACCTAGATCTATCCATTAACATGTCATTCGTATGTTACAATGGGACAAAAGTATGTAAATCGACTTCAAACAAATATAAATAGGTCATCCGTTGGGGAATGTCTGTATTTCTATAAAACGCAACTACGTAATTCTAGGCTCAATTTTGTACGTTGTGCAGAATTTGATGTCAATCTGACTAACATGAGGAGTTTGATGCCCAATTTACTTGAAATCGGGCGAAAATATATATGGAAGTTCTATCCAAATATTAAGCGATTTCACACAAACTTGTCACAGGTTAGGTTATACTAATTTCAGAACGTTTTGTTCCTATCACCCTATTGGTTACTTGTCGCGTCAATTACTTAAAATCAATCTATAATAAAAGGGAGCTATATCTAAATCATTATCGTTATGCAAAATTTCGTGCAAATCGAAGGATATATGGGGACTTTGGTGCACCCTTTACATGAACTCGGACGAAACTATACATGGGAGCTATATCTAAATCTGGACCGATTTTCTCGAAACTTGGCAGACATCATTCTAGGCTCAATTCAGTACGTTATGTCAAATTTTGTGCAAATCGAAAGATATATAGGGACTTTGGGGCACCATTTACATGAAATCGGACGAAACTATATATGGGAGCTATATCTAAATCTGGACCGATTTTCTTGAAACATGGCAGACATCATTCTAGGATCAATTCAGTACGTTATGCCAAATTTCGTGCAAATCGAATGATATATAGGGACTTTGGGGCACCATTTACATGAAATCGGACGAAACTATATATGGGAGCTATAACTAAATCTGGACCGATTTTCTCGAAGCTTGGCAGATATCATTCTAGGTTCAATTCAGTACGTTATACCTAATTTAGTGCAAATCAAAGGATATATAGAGACTTTGGTGCACCATTTACATGAAATCGGACGAAACTATATATGGGAGCTATATCTAAATCTGGACCGACTTTCTCGAAACTTGGCAGACATCATTCTAGGCTCAATTCAGTACGTTATACCTAATTTAGTGCAAATCGAAGGATATATAGGGACTTTGGTGCACCCTTTACATGAACTCGGACGAAACTATACATGGGAGCTATATCTAAATCTGGACCGATTTTCTCGAAACTTGGCAGACATCATTCTAGGCTCAATTCAGTACGTTATGTCAAATTTTGTGCAAATCGAAAGATATATAGGGACTTTGGGGCACCATTTACGTGAAATCGGACGAAACTTTCAGAACGTTTTGTTCCTATCACCCTATTGGTTACTTGTCGCGTCAATTACTTAAAATCAATCTATAATAAAAGGGAGCTATATCTAAATCATTATCGTTATGCAAAATTTCGTGCAAATCGAAGGATATATGGGGACTTTGGTGCACCCTTTACATGAACTCGGACGAAACTATACATGGGAGCTATATCTAAATCTGGACCGATTTTCTCGAAACTTGGCAGACATCATTCTAGGCTCAATTCAGTACGTTATGTCAAATTTTGTGCAAATCGAAAGATATATAGGGACTTTGGGGCACCATTTACATAAAATCGGACGAAACTATATATGGGAGCTATATCTAAATCTGGACCGATTTTCTTGAAACATGGCAGACATCATTCTAGGATCAATTCAGTACGTTATGCCAAATTTCGTGCAAATCGAATGATATATAGGGACTTTGGGGCACCATTTACATGAAATCGGACGAAACTATATATGGGAGCTATATCTAAATCTGAACCGATTCCAACAAAATTTCGCATACATCAGTCGGGAACTAATTCAGTACTCTGCGCAAAATGTTGTTTCAATCGGATCAATATTGGGAGTTTGGTGTACTATTTTCTTTAAATCGGACGAAACTATATATGGGAACTATGTCTAAATCTGATCCGATTTCAACAAAACTTCTCATTCATTCGAAACTACATATCGGAGCTATATCTAAATCTAAACCGATTCCAACAAAATTTCGCACACATCAGTCGGGACCTAATTCAATACATGATGCAAAATTTTGTCTCCATCAGACCACTATTGGGAGTTTGGTGTATCAATACGTTAAAATCGGACGAAAATATATATGGGAGCTATATCTAAATCAGAACCGATTTTAACAAAACTTCGCAGACATCAATCTGGACCTAAATCAGTACTCTGTGCAAAAATGTGTCCCAATCGGACAAATATTGGGAGTTTGGTGTATTATTCACCGAAAATCAGACGAAACTATATATGGGAGCTATATCTAAATCTGAACCGATTTTCTCCAAATTTCAATAGGGTTCGTCCGTGGGCCAAATAAGTGACCTGTGCCAAATTTCATCCAAAGCGGATAATAAATGCGACCTGTACTTTGTTGACAAAAATACATGGACGGACAGACGGACATGCGTAAATCGAGTCAGAAAGTGATTGTATGCATATTCTCAAAAGGAACCATGAGTCTATCTTGATTCATTTTGCCTGTTACAAACATATGGACAAAGACATAATACCCTGTACCACAGTGTGGTGAAGGGTATAGAAAACCAAATTACAAAGAATTTGGTTGAAAAACGCGCTCAAGAACCCCAAAATACCGAAAATTGGGGGGTACCCTTATATGGGGGTTACCCGAATAAATTGACCTATATTTATAATTTATAGTGGAGAGATTTGCTACCTAATAAGAACTCGACGTACTGAATTACAGTCAATTCGGTCGAAAAATACGATCAGAACCCCCTAAATACCAAAAATTTGGGGGTACCGTTATATGGGGACTACCAGAAAAACTAGACTTATATTTATAATTTTTAGTGGAGTAATTTGGTACCCAATAAGAACCCACTGTACAAAATTTCAGAGAATTCAGTTATAAAACGAGCTCAAGAACCCGAAAATAGCGAAAATTGGGGCTACCCTTATATGGGGACTATCCGAAAAAATGGACCTATATTTATGATTTTTAGTAGGGAGATTTGCTACCCAATAAGAACTCAAAGTACCAAATTTCAGCGAATTCAGTTAAAAAACGTGCTAAATAACCTCAAAATACTGAAAATTGGGGGGTACCCTTATATGGGAGCTATGTCTAAACGTGGACCGATTTTCTCCAATTTCAATAGGGTTCGTCCTTGGGCCAATTAAGTGACCTGTGCCAAATTTCATCCAAATCGGATCATAAATGCGACCTGTACTTTGTTAACAAAAATACATGGACGGACGGACGGACGGACAGACGGACGGACAGCCATCCCATAAATATTATAGAAGGAATTATTTTAAATATATAATTTCCTTAATAGATTTCTAATATAGTTCTTACTTTATTCATAAAAATTATACATAGGTCTTTAATAAAACTAGTTTTACAAATCGGCAAAATATTTCCTAAAGTCTATCAAAAATAGTATCAATATCATTCTTATTTAAATTCTCAATTACATAATTAAATACAAATACTTCATTAAAAGCAATATGACTACTCTTACATAGTATCACATACTTCATTAATACATCCACACACACACCGATACAAACACACAATTCAGTATGTCAGTATTAACAATTATATCCTGTGTCCACTTACTTATTTCGCAAAATGTGTTCATTCAATTATGTATATCATTCACTCACTACAGCATTGTTGTTGTCGTTCTTCTTCTTCTTCTTATTTTTGTTTATCTCCTTTCAGTTCCCCTTATGATGGCGTACGTAACGCGTTACATTTACGGCACCGATAAATTACGACCCAACGCCTTTGAAGTACGTGGCATAAATGGCACATCGACGGGCATAATACACTGTGATGATTTGGCCATTTTAAGCCAATGGCTGAAATTGATTAACGACAACGTTGTCGGCCTGACACATTTACAGGTAAATTAAAACAAAAAAAAAACTCCTCAAAAAATATATTTATATATCTGTAGCATATAGTGATTTTATTGGGTAGTTTGGGGGGGATTATCGGCATTGATTGTGTTGACAAATGGAAACAATTTTTTTCGAAGGGATTTTTATGCGACAAATAACACAGTCGGTGGTACTAATATTTAATTGTGATTGATGGAAATTAAAAATGTTATTGATTATTGGAGTATTTTTATTACTTCGGCTAAGATACCGCTTTGTACCTAACTGGAGGAACTTAAAATCGGATTTTTTATATTTGCTTATTAGAATATTATGTGATTGTGGTAATCGTTATTACTTATTTTTATACTTCGTTGATACGATAAAAATATACCGCATCAAAATATTTGTTCTAGATCCCACGAGACTATCGGTTCACTCATTCAGGTACCTGAAATGGTAACTATTTTGAAGAAAAACTAAATTGTACCCACAAAATATTGTAGGGGGTATATTATCGACTGAAGACCCAAATGACGAAAAGTGCAACACAAAATTATTTATGGGAAAATTCCAAAAAATTATGATAGAGGGGATAAAAATAGAAGACAGGTGCATCGACATTTTGATAGTTTACATTTCTAAGACAATTGAAAATATTCGGATTAAGATTTCTCGAAATCATTGCATTTTAGGTATATGGTGTCTTTGTCAATATTTTAGTCACATACGTTAACGCTCACTCGACTATCTGAAGGGGTCCTTTCGGTCCCCTTTCCAAAATCGATTCAAAACTCATTTTAAACGGGGTTATATCAGGCCAGAATCTTCGAGATCATTTTTTGGACGGAACCTTCAATAGAGGGCTTTATTAAATTATAAAAATATTTTAAATCTTCCACCATAGTATGGAGGGTATATTTTTTGTTTTTTGTTTTTTATACCCTTCACCACACTGTGGTACAGGGTATTATGTCTTTGTGCATATGTTTGTAACAGGCAAAAATAATCGAGATAGACCCATGGTTGCTTTTGAGAATATGCATAGAATCACTTTCTGAGTCGATTTATACATGTCCGTCCGTCTGTCCGTCCGTCCATGTATTTTTGTTAACAAAGTACAGGTCGCATTTATGATCCGATTTGGATGAAATTTGGCACAGGTCACTTAATTGGCTCAAGGACGAACCCTATTGAAATTGGAGAAAATCGGTCCACGTTTAGGCATAGCTGCCATATAAGGGTACCCCCCAATTTTCGGTATTTTGAGGTTATTTAGCACGTTTTTTAACTGAATTCGCTGAAATTTGGTACTTTGAGTTCTTATTGGGTAGCAAATCTCCCTACTAAACATTATAAATATAGGTCCATTTTTTCGGATAGTCCCCATATAAGGGTAGCCCCAATTTTCGGTATTTTGGGGGTTTTGATCGCATTTTTGGACCGAATTCGCTGAAATTTGGTACTTTGAATTCTTTTTGGGTAGCAAATTTCCCTACTAAAAATTATAAATATAGGTCAATTTTTTCGGATAGTCCCCATATAAGGGTACCCACAATTTTCGATATTTTGGGGTTCTTGAGCTCGTTTTATAACTGAATTCTCTGAAATTTTGTACATTGGGTTCTTATTGGGTACCAAAGTACTCCACTAAAAATTATAAATATAAGTCCAGTTTTTCTGGTAGTCCCCATATAACGGTACCCCCAAATTTTTGGTATTTTGGGGGTTCTGATCGTATTTTTCGACCGAATTGACTGTAATTTAGTACGTCGAGTTCATATTAGGTAGCAAATCTCTCCACTATAAATTATAAATATAGGTCAATTTATTCGGGTAACCCCCATATAAGGGTACCCCCCAATTTTCGGTATTTTGGGGTTCTTGAGCGCGTTTTTCAACCAAATTCTTTGTAATTTGGTTTTTTATACCCTTCACCACACTGTGGTACAGGTTATTATGTATTTGTGCATATGTTTGTAACAGGCAAAAGGAATCAAGATAGACCCATGGTTCCTTTTGAAAAAAATGCATATAATCACTTTTTAAGTCGATTTATGCATGTCCGTCCGTCTGTACGTCCGTCTGTCTGTCCATGTTAAATTGTAAACAAAGTACAGGTCGCATTTATTATTCGAATCCCCATATATATATATATATATATATATTATTCGAACTCCCATATATATTTTCGCCCGATTTAAGGAAAATGGTGTACCAAAGCCTCTGTATACCTCTAGATTTCCAAGAAATTTGGTACAGCGTACTGAAAAAAGTCTCGAATGATGTGTGTTAAGTTTCGTGAAAATCAAAAATGCGACGTCAGTTAAGATTCATCTGTGGAATTTACCCAAAGTGGTGAAGGGTATCATAAAGTCGGCCCCGTCCGACTTTACCACTTTCTTACTGTTTTTTTTTTTTTTTTGTAACTCATCGAAATAATCATTTACGACCCTAATATATATATATATATATATATATATATTTGATCAGCCTAAAATTCTATCACGATCTAAGCATGTCCGTCGGTCTGTTGTAGTCACTCTAGTGTCTAAACGAATTGAGAAAGATCTCCAAAATTTTGCACTAAGTCTTTTGTCTACAGGGATGCCAAGTTCCAAGATAGGCCACATCGGTCCTCGTTTAGGCATAACTTCCATATAAGGGTACAGGTATTTTGGGATTGTTGAGCGCGTTTTTCAACCGAATTCGCTAAAATTGGGAACATTGAGTACTTTTTGAGTGTCAAATGTATCCACTAAAAACTATAAATATAGACCCACATTTGCTGACAGCCCCATATAAGGGTAACCCCCCCCCTTCAGTTTTTGCGGTATTTTGACCGCATTTTCCCGGAATTAGCTGTAATATAGTACTTTGAGTTCTTATTGGCTAGAAAATTTACCTACTAAAAATTAAAAATATAGGTTCATGTATTCGGGTAGCCCCCATATAAGGGTACCCACCAATTTTCGGTATTTTGGGGCTCTTGATCTTTTACAACTGAATTCGCTGAAATTTGGTACATTAGGTTCTAATTAGGTACCAAATTTCTCCACTAAAAATTATAATATAGGTCCACTTTATCTGGGGGTTTTGGTCGTATTTTACGACCAAATTGGCTATAATTTAGTATTTGGAGTTCTTATTGGGTAGCAAATCTCTTCACCAAAAATTATATATTTAGGCCAATTTTTTCAGGTAGCCCCCATATAAGGGTACCCCCAAATTTTCGGGATTTTGGGGTTCTTGAGCGCGTTTTTCAACCAAATTCTTTGTAATTTGGTTTTTTGTAGTCGTATATGGTAACAAATCTCCCTCCCAAAAATTTTTAATATTTGTCACCTTTTAGGGGAATTCCCCATATAACCCCACACTGTGGTTCAGGTTATTATGTCTTTGTGCATATTTTTATAACAGGTAAAATGAATCGAGATAGAATCATGGTTCCTTTTGAGAATATGCATAGAATCACTTTCTGAGTCGATTTACGCATGTCCGTCCATCTGTCCGTCTATTTGTCCATCCGTCCGTCGATGTATTTTTGTGAACAAAGTACAGGTCGCATTTATGATCCGATTTGGATGAAATTTGGCATATTGGAGAAAATCGGTTTAGATTTAGATATAGCTCCCATATATAGTTTAGTCCGATTTTTTTGTAAATGGAGCACCATACTGTCAATATTATTCCGATTGAGACAAAATTTTGCACAGCGTACTGAATTAAGTCCAGATTGATGTATGCGAAGTTTTGTTGAAATCGGTTCAGATTTAGATATAGCTCCCATGAATAGTTTCGTCCGATTTTATGTAAATGGAGCACCATGCTGGCAATATTGGTCCGATTGAGACAAAATTTTGCACAGCGTACTGAATTAGGTCCAGGTTAATGTATGCGAAGGTTTGTTGAAATCGATTCAGATTTAGATATAGCTCCCATATATAGTTCGTCCGATTATATGTAAATGGTGAACCAAACTCCCAAAGTTTGTCCGATGGAGACAACATTTCCCGCTAGACGTTAGATCCCGATTTGTTAAAATATATATATTTGTACGATTGAGACAACATTTTGCACAACATACTAAATTAAGTCCAGTTTGATTTCATGCAAATGGTGCATGAAATTTGGAAATCGGTTCAGGTTTAGATATACCTAAAGGAAGTTATTGTGAGGCAAAAATGTTAGTTTCGAAATTGACCAAAATCAGTACTCAATTAAGCATAGCACCCATATAATGATAACTACAAATGTTCGGTATACGATGTAATCAATATTGGTCCCGCTACAATGACAATTTCATATTGATTCAGCAGCTTCCGGTATAAAAATACGATAATAGTGCACATTCTTAGTACGCATTATTCTTTAATGTACGAATTTCCCAGTTATTTTTTTATAAAACATATAGGAAATATTGTAGGAGGGAAACAATATTAAAGAAGGAAAGTTCAAGTGTTGTTCTGTTTCTCGATATTTCACAAAATTCTCCAGTTCAGCTTCAACATTACAATGAAGTTCATTTCTATCCTTAATACCCAGAAAATGTTCCCTATCATCCTGAATAACTTTCACGTGGTAGCAACCCCTTCCGCTTTTTCATGGCGCGGTCTGTTGCTATTTTCATACATTTGCAAAATATTTTCGTTAACTACAAAATAAACTTTCTCCGTTATATACATTTGCATTCCTTAAATATACATTTACACCTGCATTCCACACGCAGACACACATATCCATAAAAATCTACACACACGCGTACACACAAACATTTTCCAGCTATATTCGTAAATTCATTTGCATTCCTTGCTGTTCAAATAAAAGTTTTATTTTTTGTATTGCAATAAAACAATTTGTTCATCCAATGGCAACCAAACCAACCAACACATACATACCGACACTCATACGCACACTTCAACAATAACAAATAAACTCAAGGGCTTCTATAAAATTAAAGCCCAGGACCAAAAGAGGGGGAAAACTTTCACCAGGTGCACACACACACTAACAGACATACGGTATAATACACAAAAAATAGCGCGAACCCAAAATGGTCCATCAACACCCAACAAAAATTTACTTCGTTAAGCAAAGCAGCAGTTGTACGAGATTCGTATTTCGAAATTATCTGCCAGTATGCTTTGACTGTTGCCACAATACGTGCAATATCATATTTGTTGCTGTTGTTTGTTAAAAGGAAAATTTACTTAACTATGATTTACTATTTATTTATTAAAAGGTAAAAGTAAAACTTCTTTTACAGATTTCTGTACGTTGAAATAGGGAAAAGTTTACAATTTTCCAAAGTGAATTGCGTCGAAGTACTGTTACTGACAAACATCACTTCAGTCTTTCCTTTTATATTCGAAGAAGAACAAATTTCCTAGTGGAGAATGCTTTGTGACACCTTGTAATAGGAAAAGTTTGTCCATCACCGACATTCGATGGCTATCCAAAGTTTTAAAGGAATATACTACAAGGAAATTTAAGTTTACTTGTGTGTGTGTTTATTTGTTAGATGTTGTTAGGGATAGGTTAGGTTAAGTATTTTTATGGCCAAGTTTATATAATCATTAACCTATTACTGATTATCATATGATATCTCTAAAATTGGGAAATAACAATCATAGGTGTTAAACCTTTTTAGAAAACGCCTAAATATTCCTTCTAAAATATATTTTATATACCCACTACCACAAGTTTGAGTGTATGTAAAGTTTGTCATTCCGTTTGTAACACCTTGAAATATTCACCGGATACCCTTGATCAAAATAATATTCTATGTCGTTGTAGCCATGCCCGTCCATCTGAAGATAGAGTTTTGAAATTTTACACATATCGACGCCTCCGAACCATAGAAAAGTTATAAGCAAAAATGTACTTAGCATGGTCCGTAAGATATATGAAACTTCCATACTTTGAGAGCTTCTACTGAAAAACTCACTTTTCAGACTTAGCATACTATGGTTCGGAGGCATCGATATATTGCTGTTACTCCTAGGATGTTTGGTACATTTGGGTGTACTCGCAAACCTTTGTCCGATATTAATAAATTTTCTACTCAATTTTAATCCAAAAACATAACACCACACTACACAACTATGGCATCTCTTCCGATTAAGATTAAAATATTATTATTTATTCTTCTGACCCTCTAAATACTTCCATTCGAATTAGTTAGTCAGATCGCCTTCTTCAAAGAAAACCAGTAAGGAAAGTTCAAAAGTCGGATAGGGCCGACTGTATGATAGCCTTCACTACTTTGGGTACATACTATGCTACACCAATCTGGGCCTAATTCAGTGCCTTGTGCAAAATGTTGTCTCAATCGGACCAATATTGGCAGTATGATGCTCCATTTATATAAAATCGAACGAAATTATATATGGGAGCTATATCTAAACCGATCCAACAAAACTTCGCATACATCAATCTGGGCCTAATTTAGTACGTTGTGCAAAATTTTGTCTCAATCGGACCAATATTTGAAGTTCAGTGCACTATGTATTTACATAAAATCGGACGAAACTATATATGGGAGATATATCTAAATCTGAACCGATTCCAACAAAACTTGGCATACATCAATCTGGGCCTAATTCAGTACGCTGTGAAAAATTTTGTCTCAATCGGACCAATATTGGCAGTATAGTGCTCCATTAAGATAAAATCAGACGAAACTATATATGGGAGCTAAATCTCATTATGAACCGATTTCAACAAAACTTGGCATACATTAATCTAGACCGAATTCAGTAATCTGCGCAAAATTTTGTCTCAATCGGACCAATATTGGAAGTTTGCTGCACTATTTACGTAAAATCGGACGAAACTATATATGGGAGCTATATCTAAATCTGAACCGATTCCAACAAAACTTCTCATACATCAATCTGGGCCTAATTTAGTACGCTGTGCAAAATTTTGTCTCAATCGGAACAATATTGGCAGTATGGTGGTGCTCCATTTAAATAAAATCGGAAGAAACTATATGTGGGAGCTATATCTAAATCTGAACTGATTTCAACAAAACTTGGCATACAATTATCTGGACCGAATTCAGTAATCTGCGCAAAATTTTGTCTCAATCGGACCAATATTGGAAGTTTGGTGCACTATTTACATAAAATCGGACCAAGCTATATATAGAAGCTATATCTAAATATGAACCGATTTTCTCCAAATTCATCCAAATCGGATCATAAACGCGACCTGTACTTTGTTCACAAAAATACATGGAACATGGTCGAACATGCATAAATCGACTTAGAAAGTAATTCTATGCATATTCCCGAAAGGAACCCTGGACCTATCTCGAATCCTTTTGTCTGTTACAAACATATGCACAAAGACATAATACCCTGTACCACAGTGTGGTGAAGGGTATAATTAGTGATGTTCGGCTTATAATTGTGGCGTCTTGAGCGATTAGAAAACCAGACAAAAATAAAGTTTCCGGTTCATTTCATCCTTCATTCAAAATTTCCTAGCAATCAGCACTACTTTTCGCCCTCTAGTATGGTAATGGGTAACTAAATAATATGCGAATACGAAGATGCCTTAGGAATTCGAGTATTTATTAAAAAGCTTTTGGAGTTGATTTCAAAACCCTAATAATTTATAAAGGTCATTATACATATTGATATTTTCAATTTTTTTATTCCCTATTTCAAATTTGCTTAATTTTGAATCTCCATTTCAATTCGCCTTATACCAATATTAGCAACCTCCGCTCATGAACCAAACATAAATCTCGGGTATAAGTTTCACAAAAAACACAATCTTATCTGCATACCATTAGTTTCGGTAATAACACCAACGCAATATCTAACCAACATATTCCAACTACTAACACAAACACACTAATAACGATGCGAATACAATTAAATTTTGAATTCCCCTTGTAGCCATAAATATTTGTGTGCATCTGTTTTCGTCGTTGTGCAAATGTATTTGTGATAGAAAATATTCCAAAGTTTTGACACACTTTTCCAAATATATGCCTTAGGCGGCTACACAAACACCACCGACCCGACCAAACTGTATACTCTGTGTGCAAATTACCAAGTGAACAAAATATTATATTACTTAGTGGCAATATTTGTGTCGTGGAATGGGAGGGTATGGGAGGGAAAGAGAGGAGAGGATAGATAGTTGCAACACACACTATGACTAAATTAAAATCACAACGATTTCGTTTGCAATTGTGTGCTGCACTCAAATCGAAGACGAAAGACAACGCCAAAAATCACTGTTGCAATTTTGTGTGCCATTGCCTGAAGTTGTCGATTAAAGTGCCCCAATTGCTGTTTTGATGAAATCCACTGTGAAGCGGATGTGCGGGGTGGATGTGTTTATATTTGCATTTTGTGTGTGTGTGCGTTGGCGTGACGATATTCTTATCGCACAGTAACGCTTGAGGCATTTAATGTGTTCGATAATATTAACCAGTAAGCAAAGTAGTAAAGTCGGACTGGGCCGACTATATGATGTGGTAGACATCATTCTCGATCTTATTCATAACTCTGTGCCAAATTTCGTGCACATCAAAAAATTTCCAGGGACTTTAGTAGACTATTTACCTCAAATCGGGCGAAGCTATATATGGGAGCTATATCTAAACCTGAACCGATTTTCACGAAACTTTACACATATCATTCTAGACTTAATTTAGTACGTTTTACCAAATTTCGTGCAAATCGAAAGATATATAGGGACTTTGGTGCATCGTTTACCTTAAATCGGACGAAGATATATATGGGAGCTATATCTAAATCTGAACCGATTTTCGTGAAACTTTGCACACATCATGCGTGACCTTATTTATTACGCTGTGCCAAAATTCGTGCAAATCGAAAGATATATAGGGTCTTTGGTGCACCAATTACAATAAATCGGCTGAAAATACATATGGGAGCTATATCTAAATCTGAACCGATTTTCACGAAACTTGGCAGACATCATTCTCGATATTATTCATAACTCTGTGCCAAATTTCGTGCACATCAAAAGATTTCCAGGGACTTTAGTAGACTATTTACCTCAAATTGGGCGAAGCTATATATGGGAGATATATCTAAATCTGAACCGATTTTCGTGAAACTTTGCACACATCATGCGTGACCTTATTCATTACGATGTGCCAAATTTCGTGCAAATCGAAAGATATATAGGGACTTTGGTGCACCATTTACCTTAAATCGGACAAAGATATATATGGGATCTATATATAAATCTGAACCGATTTTTTCCAATTTCAATAGGGTTTGTCCTTGGGTCAAACAAAAGAGCTTTGCCAAATTTCATCCAATTCGAATCATAAATGCGACCTGTACTTTGTTTACACGGACGAACAGACATGCATAAATCGACTTAGAAAGTGATTCTAAGCATATTCTCTAAAGGAACCATGTGTCTATCTCGATTATTTTTGCCTGTTACAAACATATGCACAAAGACATAGTACCCTGTACCACAGTGTGGTGAAGGGTATAAAAAGCAAATTGTGGATTTAGTGTTTTCTTGGATGATGATATTTTTTGGTATTAAACCAAATCGAAAATTTTGAAAAATTATGCCACGAAAACAAAGGTTTGGTCTATCTATGGGTCTCCCATCAATAGATATGAAGATAACATATTTTTCACATAAAACCTGAAAGCATATCCATGAAATACATTTCTCCCTTGCTTAGTATTCGACATATAATATTCGACTATGTCAACTTGCCATTGCCAGACAACGCCATGGGCTATTGAAGATTTTCTCCATTTTTGTATTGCATTTCAATTCGAAAGGTATAGTCATTTGTGGCATATGATGCATATTCAGGATGCTACAGCATATTTGTTTATTCAATACAAAAACACACACTCACAAAATAGCCCAGGATGTCCATTTGCATAGAAAGCAAAGAACAAATTTTCTAGGCCAACATTTCAAAGTTTTCATGTCAATTTTTTTGTAAATCTATGTCAAATCTTGTTGATTCACTCAGAAAAAAAAACTTCTTCATTCTATGGTTAAATATTATTTCCGTTCTGAAAACACAGTTCGTTCGCACATTACTCATACCTACCTGCTGCTGCTGCTCTTATTGTGTTACATCTCACAAAAAAAAAACAACAACATAGTTATGAAAGTACACCCTCACCATTTTTTTTAGGATCTGTATTCTTCAAAAGGTGAAGAGTGTAGAAAGAAAAAAAAACGAAGTTTTCATAGAAGACATAAAAACATAACGGAAATGGATATACGGAATATGTGCGTATGTGTCCGCCTGTCTAAAGCATAAGGTAGATACATACACATATACTTTTGGTATGTATTAGTAATAAATGGAACATCTATATACTGCACTATACAATGTCCTGTAGTAGTCGGATGGAGGTTTTTTGGACAACATTTACAAAATATCCTTTTTATTAACGGCTTTTTGAGATGGCTCACTTTTTTAAAAAACAAGTTTCCTACTTTATAGTGTACTTCAGAGAAATGAACACATTTTTATATGAGATATTTCGTAAATGAAATGGAATGGAGTGGTTGAAAATGATTGGTATTATGTTTGCCAGGTCTGCCAGTCTGACAAGCCTTGACTGATGAGTCCCAGTCATGATGATATATTGATGGACTTGTTTATGTATTTCTAGAACAAAGGTTTGCTTCAACCTGATGGGTATTAGAACTAAGGGTCGTATGTTGGCATTACGGATTCTATGTTATTGGTAAACATCTTCACATACAATTTTCCATATATAGAGTAGCCCCCAATATTGGACTAGCATTTGGGATTTTGAAGGACCATAAACAACTCTGAGAAAACATTTAAAATAGGTCCATGTTTCGACATATTCGAACTCCAATAAGCCAGAATTTCTTAAAAATATTTTTTCAAGGCCAGAATTTGTTAAACATATTTTTTTCAAGACCTCCTATAGGCGAGAATCTGCCCATTATATTTTGTAAACACGATACAAGCCACAATTATGGACAAATCTTTACGAAATGATCGGGTCAATGAATAGGCATGCCTGCTTTGATAAAGATCGGTCATAATTAGCGGGTAAAATGGGCCCTGACTTTTGTGTGAAAAATTACAAAATTTGTATTCTATAGCGTTGACCTTTAAATAGATACCAATTATATTGTTGTAGGTGCTGCTTGGCGCTGCGCTGCTTGATATTGAAGTGAGATGTAGGGCTATCATGTATAAGCTTAAACGTGGTTTGCAGTTGGATGAGGATGGTTGGCTCAGGCCTTCTGATTTATTCGTGACGCAACGTTCGTAGTGGACCGGCCAGACTTTCGCTTCGGCTTAAGTACTGGTTTCTTACTGACGGGGCATGGCTCTCTCAATGCTTTTCTGCATAAAAGAGGCCTGTCCCAGACGGATTTATGTGGATGCGGGATGACTGAGGACTGGAAGAATATACTGACGGAATGCTGTTACTATGATGACATTAGAGATTTAGCAAGTATGGGTATATCGAATGGAGGGGCGGGGTGGGATTTCAGTAGGGCACTTGAAGACGATCGGACCTTTAGTTGTTTAAGTAGTTTTGCTCGTGAAGCATTTAGGAGAAGGACAGTACTTAGCGGAGGTGGTCCTCGTGCATAGCCCCCTTACAGTTGGGTTGGTCGGTTGCACCGGGTGATGGTGGGTAGGTGCACCGAGTGGCGGTGCTGGTCTTGGTGCGGTTCCTTGCGGTTGTAGGTGGTGTACGTGCTGCCTGCAGTTGTCTGTGCATCGTGGGTGGTTCGTGGTTTCCACTTTATGTGCTTCACTCGTCCTGTGGATGTAGTATAGGCTGTCCGTGAGGGCAGTTTTGTTCATTGTTTGTGTTGTGATGTCCGATGCCGCGCTCCTTTGGGGCCTTTGTGCAGTCCGTGAGGACATCATGTTAATTGTTTGTGATTTGTGTATTTGTCACTGCTTGTGGCCAGGTTTTTCCTTGCCACTTGCGGTTATCGTCATTGCTTATTGTTGTTTTGGGATACCAGCCAGGACGTGCGTCAAACTGGGAGAGGCTTCGGTCTCGAGCCTGAGCGGAGATGTTCCGTACCGCGGGTGTCAGGTGCCCCTGGATCTGTCGATCCAGCCTGACATTTGGTGTGGCCCCCCTGGGGAGTTTCGCGGGGGTTGTGGTTTAGCCCCTCACCAAGGGGGAGAGTGTGCCTTCTGCATGCTCTCCAATTGGTATAGTACTTCGGTGCTGGTGCGCTGGTGGGCGCTTTTCCGCCTGTGGCTCAGCCACTGTGAGGTAGGCCTCTTGACAGGTACTCACATAAAACTCTTCAAGATACTGTTGTATGTACTGTGGGTGTGAGATGTGTGGTCTGATGGGAAGATGTGTCGCGGTGCTGGTTTTTGGTCTCTGTTGTCTGTTGGTGGTGTCTAACCGTCTGTTTAGACATGTTTGGCTAGGGCCCTTGGTTGCTCGTTGTTCGGGTGCTTGGTCCGACGGGCTGGACATCCGTGAGGGTGTTTAGTCACTGTCCAGTGTGTTTGATCCGACGGGCCGGATACCCGAGTGGTTGCGGTCACTGTCCTGTGTGGATGTGTTGTGTGGACTGTTGGGAGGCTTTGTTGTTTGGTGTGTGTTGTGCGGAGTGCCCGTGGGGGTATTCTGGTGTTCCGGTTGTGCCTTTGGGTTTACTAGTCCCGGATCGTGGATTGAAACTAGTAGGGTCACCATTCCCGAACGTTGTAGGCTTGTGGAATGATCATTGGGTGAGGATGGAGACGGTGTGGGAATTAGCATCGAGAGGTGTTGGGTTTTGCATCTGTTTTCATCCTCTCTTTATGGTTATTTCATTGTGAAGAGCCAGCACAAAACGTGCAGAGGTTAGTCTGTGGGGGACCTGCAGGCTTGTGGAACAATTGTTGGGAGGGGTGAGATGCATGGTGGCTACCAATATCGCGTGATGTTGGTGGTCACTTATGCATTGTATCCCCTTTCAGCAATTGTTTCATTGTAGAGAGCATGCATGTTAGTCCTAATGGTAGTAGCTATGGCTATGAAGCTGGGCTCTGCCTATAGTCTGTGAGTGACCAGTCTCGAACTGTTTCGGGTTCTACTCGTAATAGCTTTGGCTATGAACCTGACTGTTTCGGTAGCACGGGTGTCAGGGCCCCTAGGTCTGCGGATCTAGCCTGGCAATTGGTGTTGGCCCTTCGGGGAGCATCGTGCTGGATGTGGTTTATACCTAAATCGCTGGTAGAGCTGTGACTCGGTGTGGAGTTGCATTACAACCGTGTGCCTGACCCATAGAAAGGCAGGGCTCCGCTCCTCATCCAAGAAGGTGATCGCGTCTAAATACGTGTGATCGATTGACGCTTTGTATTAACTGTTGTTTACAGCAAGGTGGGGTAAGACCGCAAGGTAGGTACCCACGTACTCTAAGCATCTCTGTTGTATGTACTCGGATGTGGGAGTTACACGTAAATATTTACAGGTGCTTACGTATTCATATATTATTTAATAACGCATTACCACATTAGAGAGGGAAAATATAGCGCGGATCGCTTTGAAAATTTCTATGAGGATCAAGGTATGGTCAAGGACAACGCCTATAATTTTCGGCTATGATCAGATAATAATATTGAGATGAATTGGACCGAAAACTTTTTTTGTGTTTTTTCGAGTCGATCTATAGACCACAACACAACCCACGGTGAAGGAAATCTGGACAAGTAACTAGAAGGGCTGTACTGAATATTTGTTGACCTCTAGTCGGTCAAGAGGGTACAAACCTAAATATTCGGTATTCTGAAGACGTTTTTAAAGTGTTGTTGGTTCTCACTGGGGAAAATCTTCTTACTGAACCAGTAAGGAAAGTATTGAAGTTGGACTGGACCGACTATATGATACCCTTCACCACTTTGGGTATATTCAACAGAAGAATCCCAACAGACGTCGCATTTTTAAAGGACCAGTAAAATGAAATTGGATCCATAAACATGTCATTCTGCAACCGATACTAAATGTTTCATTTGGTCAGATATAGGAGCTATATCTACATCTGAACCGATTTCAGGAAACCTAACACATCATTCTAGACCTAACTCAGTACCCTATGGCGAATTTCGTGCAAATCGAAAGATATATAAAGACTTTGGTGCAACATTTACATTAAATCGAACGAAAATGTATATGGGAGCTATATTTGAATCTGAACCGATTTTCACGAAGCTTAACACACAAAATTATGGACATAATTCATTAAGGTGTTCCGAATTTCGTCCAAATCGAAAGATATTAAGGGACTTTGGTGCACCATTTACATTAAATCGGACGAAAATATATATGGGAGCTATATCTAAATCTGAACCGATTTTCAGGAAACTTTGCACACATCATTCTACACCTAATTCATTCCGCTGTGCCAAATTTCGTGCAAATCGAACGATATATAAGGACTTTGGAGCACCATTTACCTTAAATCGGACGAAAATATATATGGGAGCTATATCTAAATCTGAACCGATTTTTCCCAATTTCAATAGGGTTCGTCCTTGGGCCAAATAAGTGACCTATGCCAAATTTCATCCAAATCGGATCATAAATGCGACATGTACTTTGTTCAGAAGTGATTCTATGCATATTCTCAATTATAGCCTGTGGTGAAGGTTATAAAAAAACATCAATATGTTTAGCCCTCAAATAACGCTGCATCCCAAATTCCTGTACCCCCAGTTATTGGAAATATGGGGGCTTGGGCGCGTTTTTAATTGAATTATAATTCGATTTTCAGATTCTAATGGTTTTCATAAGTACCCAAATCGCTTAACATTTAAGGTTAGTTTAAATGCTAATATATAAAGAAAATGATCATACAGGTCCATGGTTTTTACAAAGCCCCCATTGTCAGTAGTATAAACGTTTAAGCCGCATTTCCCGATTGTAGTGGATGTAATTTGCCTTATTGGAGTGCAAAACACATTTTTGCAGATAATGGTCTATGTAGGTCCAAAGTTTGATATAGATCCCATAAAAAATTCCGACTCAAGTTCGGTATTATTTGGTTTCCTCTGGAATTTTCTCATCGAAGAGGCTATAAAATATTTAATTCATTGGAAACAAAAATCTCCCTTCCAGAAATTATTCAATATTGGTTGAGTTTCAAAATGTCCAGTTAAAATGTCCATTCAAATGTCCACATATAAGTTCGTATATCGAAACTCCTACCTCGGGTTTCCAACCTGCGTGTCTGTACTAACACATAATACAATAACATAGTCTCTATATAACAGAGTTCCTAGTCGATTTAAGGATTTAAATGCACAAACCTGATGCAGGGTATAAAAAGTTCGAGTGAAACTGGTTACTGTTTTAACTGAATTCGATGGAGCTGTTATTTGACTCTTCCGATTGGTGATGCGTAGAAATCTTCTTTGCAAAAACGTCGTATAAAGTTTTCTACTCAGTTTCGGCACTTCTGATGATTTTAGTCGCATTTTCCAAATTACTTCATGTATTTTTAAAAAATAATTTTTTTGTGGTAAATTAAAGGTATGAAAGCGAAACTTTACTCTCTCTCTTTAAAAATACATCAATATTGATTTCTTCCTTTTTTGCGAGACTTAAAAAAATCTACCAACAAAGGTTTTCAAGATTTTTAAAATTTAGCTAAGAAATATCCCACATTTAAGTGCATCCAAAAACACCTCAAAAAAAAGTAAAACTCCTAACCATTGCTTGAGTATATCCATACATTCGTTTGAAAATTGATGCCACAAAAAATTTCAAATATTTACAGCAGTGTTGGGCAAAATTAAATTGAGAGAAAATTGATGCATTAAAAACGACTGACGTAAAGAGAAAGAAAGAGAAAATAAAAAATTTCAAATATTTACAGCATTAAATCCAATGCACACATACACACGTACACATATACCAGTATATGTCGGTTTATATGAATGTCCTTTGTCTGTCATCGTCTAGATAGATATCCATTCACAAATACTTGTCTACTGATGTTGACATTATTGTTGCTGTTGTTTTCCTCTTGTTGTTGTTGCTGTAGTTGTTTGTTTTTATATTCCTTTGTGCATGATATTAGTCTGTTTGAGAAACATAACAAAAAAAAAAAACAAAATAAAATGGAAATAAAAATGAGAATTTGTCGTTGAAGAATTTACGATCTCTTAAAGTGACAAATGGTTTGAAATTCACTTCTGTCACAGATTTCACATCACACCGTCTTGTCAAATGTCATAAGCGAACGACACGTTATGTGTATGTACGAATAAACCGAAAGTGAAATGTTTTGCAGCATTTTATAGTTAATTAAATATTTATAACAATTTGGAGAAAGTGAATGTGCCCGGAAACATAAAATGGAATGGGTTGTATATGCAAAGGAGAATATTTAGTCCAGCGACTGGTATTTTTATACCCACCACCATAGTACCCTTCAACGTCTTTCTGTTGTAATCACTCTAGCGTCTAAACGAATTGAGATAGAACGCCAAAATTGTGCATAGAGTCGCCTTTTGTCTGCAGGCAGGTCAAGTTCGAAGATGGGCTATATCAGTCCACGTTTAGGCATAGTTCCCATATATGGGTACCCCCAATTTTCAGTATTTTGTGGTTCTTGAGCACGTTTTTCAACCGAATTCACTGGATTTGTTCACCGAATTGGCAGTAATTTAGTACTTTGAGTTGTTATTGGGTATCAATTCTCTCCACAAAAAATTATAAATATAGGTCCATCTTTTCGGGTAGCCCCCATATAAGGGTACCCCCAATTTTCGGAATTTGTAAGTCCTTGAGACCGTTTTTCGAATTCGCTGAAATTTGGTACTTTGAGTTCTTATTGCGTAGCAAATCTCTCTACTAAAAATTATAAATATAGGTAAATTTTTTCAGGTAGCCCCTATATAAGGGTACCCTCTAATTTTCGGTATTTTGGGGTTTTTGGGCGCGGTTGTCAACCGAATCTGCTGTAATTTGATATTTTGTAGTCATGTATGGCAACAAATCTCCCTACCAAAAATTATTAATATTCGCCCCATTTTATGGGTAGTCCCCATATAATCCCCTTTTTATACCCTTCACCATAGTATGGAGGCTATATTAATTTTGTCATTGCGTTTGTAACACATCAAAATATTCATTTCCGACCCTATAAAGTATATATATTCTTGATCAGGGTAAAATTCTAAGACGATCTAGCCATGCCCGTCCGTCTGTCCGTTCGTCCGTCCCATATAAGGGTACACCCCCTCCAACCCAATTTTCTGTATTTTGTGGTTCCTGAGCGTGTTTTTCAACCGAAATTCAAATTATAAATATAGGTTATTTTTTCTGGTACCCCCCATATAACGTTACCCCTCAATTTTCGATATTTTGGGGTTCTTGAGCGCCAAATTCGAACAAATTCGGTGAAATTTGCTACATTGGGTTCTTATTGGGTACTAAATGTCTCCACAAAAAATTATTAATATAGGTCCACTTATTCTGGTACTCCTCATATAACAGTACCTCCTAATTATCAGTATTTTTGTGGTTTTGATCGTATTTTTCCGCCGAATTAGATGTAATTTAGTATTTTGAGTTTTTAATAGATACCAAATCTCCCCACAAAAAAATTATGAATATAGGTCCATTTTTTCAGATAGCCCCCATATAAGGGTAACCCCACTTTTCGGTATTTTGGGGTTTTTGGTCGCGGTTTTCAACCGAATCTGCTGTAATTTGGTATTTTGTAGTCATGTATGGCAACAAATCTCCCTACCAAAAATTATTAATATTCGCTCCCTTTTTGGGGTAGTCCCCATATAACCCTCTTTTTATACCCTTCACCACACTGTGGTACAGGGTATTATGTCTTTGTGCATATGTTTGTAACAGGCAAAAATAATCGAGATAGACCCAAGGTTCCTTTTGAGAATATGCATAGAATCACTTTCTAAGTCGATTTATGCATGTTCGTCCGTCTGTCTGTCTGTCCATGTTAAATTGTAAACAAAGTACAGGTCACATTTATAATCCGAATTGGATGAAATTTGGCACAGCTCATTTATTTGGCCCAAGGACGAATTTTTGAAATTGAAAAATCGGTTCATATTTAGATATAGCTCCCATATATTTTTTCGCCCGGTTTTAGGTGAATAGTCCACTAAAGTCCCTGGAAATCTTTTGATTTGCACGAATTTTGGTACAGCGTAATGAATTATGTCTAGAATGATGTGTGAAAAGTTTTGAGAAAATCGGTTTAGATTTAGATATCGCTCCCATATATAGCTTCGCCCGATTTTAGGTAAATTGTCCACTAAAGTCCTTGGAAATCTTTTGACTTGCACAAAATTTGGCACAGCGTAATGAATAAGGTCTAGAATGATATTTGCCAAGTTTCGAGAAAATCGGTTCAGATTTAGATATATTTAACTAAATCGGGCGAAACTATATATGGGAGCTTCGCCCGATTTTAGCATCTTTGGGGAACCACTGACATGAAATCGGACGAAAATAATTATGTGTTCTTTATAGATATAGGAAACTGTTTCAATCATTATATATCGACTAGCTGAGTCGATATAGACATATATGTCCGTCAGTTTGACCGTCCGACCATTATAATTTGTATACACGCTACAGCCCACAGTTAGGAACGGTTCAGGCCAAGGAATATCCCTATTCTTCTTGGAAATGATCGACTAAGGTTTAGGGTATAGGCCAAAAATTTAGCAGTTCAAATTGACCCAGACTTTTGTTTAACAAAATCAAAATTTCGATTCTGTGGCATACATATTTACACCTAAAGGACAGGAAGGACCCGAGAAGTTGATAGTATATCCAAGAGCAGTGGTTGAATGTAGGAGTTATACGTAAATATTTAAAAGTGCATATGAGTTATGATATTGCTTAGTATTTTCGGTTGATTTTTTTTTTTTTTTTTGACTCATAGTGAACTTTGAATATTTTAATCTTTACACTGAGGGCGAAAAATTGTTTCATGTTACTTCCATACAGTTAGCGGAAAAGTACTATTTCTATGAAAAAATTGCTAATATTTTTGAAGTTTTGTCCTAAATTGACGTCTATATATTCAGTATATACATATTATATATACCGATTTCTCCTGTTCAAATACCGATTTCTCTTGTTAAAATTTGACGAAGAACATTTTTGTCCTTCATTCTATTCTAAAATCTTGTGGAAAAAAATGATACAAACGCGGAATAAGATCGGTTTTAACAATAAAATGAGTTTTCATGTTTTAAGATTTTTGACATGATGATTTTCGAGTTTTGGTCTATTCTGAGACTTATAGTAAAACTATATGGCGAACATTTTTGTAGTTTTTTATGAGATTTCAATCATTTCTGGAAAAGGGGACCGAAAATAGCCCCTTAGAGAGTCAACTGGAGGTTAACCTGTTGTTCTCACATTAATAATATACAGGGTTGCCCATATTCGACGAACCCACTTTTTTCTTTTAATCAAAGAAAAAAATAAAAATTTGGCGGTTGGCAATGTTAATCATTTAATTTGTTCCAAGTAGATTTGTTTACATCAATTTTTGAATATGATATCTCTCAAATGGCCGCCTCTGGCGTTGATGACGTATTGTGCCCTTTTTGCTGCATTTTCCATCGTTTTTGCCAACATTTCGGCCGGAATAGCGGTTATATCTTCACGAATGTTGTCCTTGAGCTCTTCTACGGTCCTTGGCTTGTTAACGTAAACCTTTGACTTCAAATATCCCCACAAGAATAAGTCAGGCAGCGTCAAATCGGGCGAACGCGGTGGCCAGTCCAAATCACCACTTTTCGACATTAAACGGCCCGGAAACAAATTCTTCAGAAAATCGATTGTTATGCGACTTGTGTGCGGTGGAGCGCCGTCTTGTTGAAACCAGAACTGCCTCATACGCTTTTGACGAATAATTGGCATCACAGAATTGGTCATCATGTCGCGATAACGCTCCCGATTGATGGTAACAGCATGGCCATTTTCATTTTGGAAGAAAAACGGCCCAATGACCGATTTCGCACTAACGCCGAACCAAACTGTGACTTTTTCGTCATGAAGAGGCACTTCTTGAATCACCTGAGGATTTTCAGTGGCTTAAAAACGGCAATTTTGCTTATTTACGGTCCCATTCAATGTGAAATGGGCTTCATCGGACATGATAATTTTGTTCCAAAATTGCTCGTCATCTTCGGCCATTTCGATGACTCTTTGGGCCCATTCCAATCGACGAGGCTTGTCCGCAGGCAACATTCTTTGCGTCAATTGAATTTTGTACGGGAACAAATGCAAATCAATGCGAATAATCCGTTGTAAAGTGGACCGAGCCATGCCCAACTGCTGAGAACGGCGTTTTTGGGATGTTCTTGGGGACCTCTCAACACTGGCTCGTACGGCAGCAATATTCTCGGCCGATTGCCTTGGTCGACTTTTATTTGGCCTTTTTCTTAAAATACAGATGTTTTGAATTTTTAGAAATTTCCCGATAATTATCAAAAAATTCAAAATTTGTTGCACATTGTGATCTAATTTTTGTGAAAAAAGTTACAATTTCCTACCAAATTACCATAATTGCTAACAGCTAAATTTTGTTATTTTCCTTTCAACCCAAATAAGTTTAGAAATAATTTCTTTGTTTATTTTCCATTCCCCTTTTTAGATGAAACTTTATAATCGAAATTTTGCCGTTGGTGAACGGATTGAATACATGGGCTGGGTGAATGAAGGTGTCATCAATAATAACATTTCATGGCAAAGTTATAAGCCTCGATTTTTAATATTGAAAGGCACGGAAGTTATGCTGTTCGAAACCCCACCGGTAAGTAAAAGAAAAGCACAAACACGAACATAGATATGAATTGTCCCCAGAAAAAAAAACAAATTAAATCGATCGCATCGTCCCCAAAAAAACAGAAGAACACAAACAAATCTAAAAACCCAACTTTTTCTGCAAACAAAAACGAAAAGATATTAAATAAGTCAAAAAAAGAAAGCATGTAGGGAAAACTTTTTAGTTTACAAATCGAAAAAAATCGAAATATGGAACACTGCCATCGGCGTCAAATATTAAAACTTATCTTTATGCAGGTGGTATGCTATTTATAATTCAGTTTCATTTCCGTTAGTCCTTCATTTATTTCCCTGCGACCAGTCACAATTTTGTTTTATTATGTCAAAAAATAAATTAAATGCATTTTCATGGAAAAACGAAATGGAGTAAAACATATTACACTCAATTTTTCCGTTTTATTTAAATTAGTTTTCGGTATTACCATATAAAATAAAAAACACACACAACCACGCCATGCGCACATACACACATAAACTGTTATTACAAGCAAACAAATTGAAATGGATTCCTCTATGCGTCCTCATATATAAAATGCATAAAGTATTCTTTTTTTGTTGTTGTTGTTGTTTTCAGAAGTGCATTTAATTTTCATTCAAATATGACAACAACCACATCGATGGTGTTGGATTCTCCAGTCTTGCTATTGCTGGTAAACACTTGTGTTGCATTTTAAATTGCGGTAGTATTGTTAATATATTCGGGATTTGCTCGCTAGGGAGTGAAATCCAGGTGGTCAATCCCAAAATGAAGTGAAGTGAATTTATGTAATCCGTTGATGGAAATTTATGTAAGGATATCCACAATATATTAAAAATAACTATTAGTTATAAATTTATCTACACTACTCCATAAGCTGTATTATACGTTAATTTCTTTAGTAACAACTCAAAATATTGATGTTAAGACAATTGAGAAAATTCTTGAGTATTCCAATTAAAAAAAATTGACCCCGAGAATGGGGGGGGTCCATTCTCGGGGTCATTTTTTTTTATTTAATTCTAATCTACACTAATTCAAGAATGCCCCTACAAAATTTCAAGTGAAAATCTCAAGAACTCTTGAAGATATAGCCGATTTATTGTGTCAGCATTAAGTGACGGCTAAAGGGCTTTTCAAACTTTAAACGCGTTTTCTCTTTTGTGAATGGCGGGCATGATAACTCAAAAACTAATGACCCAATCGATTCCAAATTTTTACACGTTTCTCTGTGAGTGTATAGCTATCGTATGAACTAGGATTAAGCCAATCGGTGAAGATCTTCCTTATTTTTTAACATGGTTTTTGTAAAAAATGTGCGATTTTCCAAAAATATTTTTTCAAGGGTACGCCATTTTGTTAATTTTAGAGCGAAGTCAATAATCCTAGTTCATACGAGAAACAGACATGTGCTCTTTCTAACACCGTTGGAATTTTCGGATTCCGATGTTCCAGTGGGGAGTTATCATGCCCGCCATCACAAATAAGGACTTTTCTTTAATTACAAACCAGTAAGGAAAGTAGTAAAGTCGGACTGGGCCGACCATATGATACATTTCACCACTTTGGGTATATTGTACATATGTATCCTAACAATTGCATGCCTATGTTCCCTCTTTCTCCAACCTATCCTATCTTTAATTTCATTCGAGCAGATTTAGAGCCGCCTGCGTAACATGGGGAAAATTTATAGAAAACGATTTATAGCAAAATTGATACAATTGATCTAGACTTAATTCATTACGCTATGCCAAATTTTGTGCAAATCGAAGGATATATATATATAAGGACCTTGGTGCACCATTAACATAAAATCGGACGAAAACATATATGGGAGATATGTCGAAATCTAAACCGATTTTCCCGAAACTCACCACTCATCATTCGAGACTCAATTCAGTAGGCTATGCCAAATTTCGTGCAAATCGAAGTATATATAGAGACTTTTGTACACCATTTTCCTTAAATCGGACGAAAACATATATGGGAGCTATATCCAAATCTGAACCGATTTTCACGAAACTTTGCACACATCATTCTAGACCTAATTCATTACGCTGGGCCTAATTTCGTGCAAATCAAAAGATATATAGGGACCGTTTACATTAAATCGGACGAAGTATATATGGGAGCTATATCGAAATCTGAACCGATTTTTCCCAATTTCAATAGGGTTTGTCCTTGAGCCAAATAAGTGGCCTGTGCTAAATTTCATCCAATTCGGATCATAAATGCGACTTGTACTTTGTTTACAATTTAACATCGACAGACAGACGGACGGACGGACATGCATAAATCGACTCAGAAAGTTATCCTATGCATATTCTCAAAAGGAACCATGTATCTATCTCGTTTCCTTTTGCCTGTTACAAACATATGCACAAAGACATAATACCCTGTACCACTGAGTGGTGAAGGTTATAAAAACAAGAACAAAACAATAACAAACATTTTTTGTAAATTATTTTTCTTCTCTTTAAAATCTTCAAATATATATATGCAAAGTTACAAACATTAACAATCATTGGTATTGATTTACCAACCCATTGAAAATCTGGGAAAATTAAAAACGGGGAGGGGGGTGTTCCCTTAAATAAACACTAACATACAAAATTTTTGTAACATGCATAAGGAAACGAGATAAACCCATGGTTTATTTTGATTTATGCATCCGTGCGTCCGCCCGTCCGTCTGTCTGTCCATATTAAATTCTAAACAAAGTGCAGGTCGCATTTATTATCCGACTGAGATGAAATTTGGCATAGATCATTTATTTGCCCAAGGACGATTTTCGCATAGCGTACTGAATTCAGTCTGGAATAATGTGTGCAAAGTTTCATAAAAATCGGTGCAGATTTAGATATAGCTGTTATATATATTCTCGTCCGACTATGTGTAAAAGGTGCCCTATATAACATTCGATTTACATGAGATTTAGCATGGCGTACTGAATTGAGTGTGGAATAATGTGCGTTAAGTTTCGTGAAAATAGATTCAGATTTAGATATAGCTCCCATATATATTTTCGTCCGATTTAAAGTAAAGCCTCACCAAAGCTTCACCAAAGCCTCTATATTTCCATCACATTGCACGAAATTTCATATAGTGTACTGAATTCAGTCTGGAATGATGTGTGCAAAGTTTCATAAAAATCGGTAAAGATTTAGATATACCTCCCTTATATATTCTTCCGATTTTATGTAAATGGTGCCCTAACGTCTATACAACTTTCGATGGCATAATGTGTGCTAAGTTTTGTAAAAATCAGTTCAGATTTAGATATAGCTCCCATATATATTTTCGTCCGATTTAATGTACATGGTGCACCAAAGTCCCTATATATCATTCGATTTGCACGAAATTTGGCATAGAGTACTGAATTGAGTCTAGAATGATG
Source organism: Musca vetustissima (assembly GCF_032173495.1). Taxonomy (NCBI): domain Eukaryota; kingdom Metazoa; phylum Arthropoda; class Insecta; order Diptera; family Muscidae; genus Musca; species Musca vetustissima. Next base: position 30,803 of record NW_026888929.1, read on the forward strand.
TGTGCTAAGTTTCGTGAAAATCGGTTCAGATTTAGATATAGCTCCCATATATATTTTCGTCTTATTTTATGTAAATAGTGTACCAAAGCACTTATATTTTTTTCGATTTATACGAAATTTAGCATAGCGTGCTGAATTAAGTATAGAATGATGTGTGTTAAATTTCGTGAAAATCAGTTCAGATTTAGATATTGCTCCCAATATATAATTTCGTCCAATTTTATGTAAATGATGCACCAAAGCCTCTATATTTCCATCGCTTTGCACGAAATTTCATATAACGTACTGAATTGAGTCTAGAATGATGTATGCAAAGTTTCATAAAAATCGGTGCAGATTTAGATATAGTTCCTATGTATATTTTCGTCCGAGTTTCTGTAAATGGTACCTCAAAGTCCCTATATATCCTTCGATTTACACGAATTTTGGCACAGCTTACTTAATTAAGTCTAGAATGATGTCCCTTAAGTTTCGTGAAAAACGGTCCGGATTTAGATATAGCTCCCATATATATTTTCGTCCGATTTTTTTAAGTGGTTCACCAAACTTCCAATATTATACAGCGTACTGAATTAAGTCCAGTTTTATGTCTGCGTTTTGTTGAAAACGGTTCAAATCTAGATATAGCTTCCATATATAGTTTTGTCCGATTTTATTTAAATGGTATTCAAAACTTCAAAGGTTTGTCCGAATGAGCAAAATTTTGCACATCTTATCGAATAAAGTCCGGTTTAATGTCTGTGAAGTTTTGCAGAAATCGGTTTTGCACGATTCCATAGACTTGGTACACCAAAGAACCCAAGTCATATGGTCCTTCAAAGATATAGTCGGCCCCATCCGACTTTTGAACTTTCCTTACTGGTTTTAATATTGAATAATCAAACTCATCGCTTGAACATTACAAACTTTTAATAGGTCACTGTGAAATAGAGTGTGTAATGAAGTCAAAAATACCAAAAATTCTAAAATCCAGAAAAAAACAGTGAGCGGAGCAGTAAGTCGGACGGGGCCGACCATATGATACCCTACACAAGTTTTCGGTCCACTTCATCCCAAAATTCCATAATTGGAACTTCATGGATAATTTCAAAGCGATCAGCGCTATATTTCCGCCGTCTAGTGTGGTAATGGGTTACTAAATAATGTCTGAATACGTAAGCACCTGTAAATATTTAAGTGTAACTCCCACATTTGAGGACATACGACCATATAATTGGTATCAATTTAAAGGTCAACTACTCCTCTTGAACATGCTATCAACTTCTCCTTCAGGGCCAAATATATACAAATACATAGAATACAAATTTTGCAATTTTTCACACAAAAGTAAGGGTCCATTTGATCCGCTAAATATTGACCGATCTTTATCAAAACAGACATGCTTATTCTTTGGCCCGATCCCCTTCTCCATACTAAAATTCGCGGGTTTTGGGTATAATTGCGGCCTCTGGAGCGACCAGAAAAATCGACAAAAATAAAGTTTTTGGTCCATTTCATCCCCTAAATTTTAACCGATCTTTTCCAAAAACAATAGGGGTTTTCATTGGCCAGAACTCATTCGACATGCAAAATTTCGTGAAGATTGGTCCATAACTGTGGCCTGTATCGTGTTTACAAATTATAATGGACAGACGGACGGACACACATGTCTAGATGGACTCAGCTAGTCGAGATATGACGATCGGTATACTTAAAGGTGGGTCTAAAACCAATATTTCGCGGCGTTACAAACTTTTGGGGCTGCACAAAGCTATAATACCCTGAAAACATAGTTGTGTAGGGTATAATAACAATTCTAAAAAAGTGATAGGTCCTGGACCAAGTTTTTGGTGCTAAACGAGTTTAAAAAGTGCTAAATATAACTCTTAAAGTGCTAAATTGGCAGCACGGGTGATGACTAAGCCCCTATGATTCTTAACGATTTTAGGTGTTTTGCACGATACAGTTAATTGTGAAGCAAACATATAAACTTGTATTTAAATAACATTTTTCTCTATTATATTCGAAGCCTTATTTAGAAAATATGGAAAATCTAGTTGATTGCCGTTGTAATATTATTTACAGTTTCAATTTGTATTATAACAGTCTGCTAAACAGATACAATATTCTTCGACAATCCACATAAAATTATTCTATCAGTTTTGAAAATATAACCCCTTCAAACAGTGAACATGAATTGTTTGCACTTCCCCTCCAAAAGAAATGAACATACCTTTGTAAGATAAATCAAAATTTAAAAGCATAACACTTAACCATAACTCCATCATACATTTATACTTTAATTGTCATAGCATAACTGTTGCGGAAATAGAAGACCTACATAAACATACACACAATACTGCGATTTCATGCTGTTATGTTTCCACTTACTGATTTCTGTTCTTTTTTGGTGGGAAATGGCATATGAAATAATATTTTATTTTTGCTAAAAATTTCCATTTTAAATGTACATACATGCAACAATATATTTAAATGTGTATGTACATATGTACGCACTCAAATGTACACACTTTTAAATAGGGCAATACCATTAAAATGTTACTATCTATACATACTCGTATATGGAGTATCTATGCATACTCGTATATGGAGTATCTATGCATACTCGTATATGGAGTATCTATGCATACTCGTATATGGAATATTGCACTGTGTAAAAAAACAAATAAAGACAAATAATAATAGAAACAAATGATAATCTATTGATATATTTAGAAAATAGAAATAATGTGTAATAAACATTTCAAATTGGAGAAGATTGAAATTGTTCAAATTTTCTAAATTTCCTTTTTTCACTCCACTGTTCATCATCCGAAACTGAACTAGCAATAATATTACTGGTGTTTAAGCAGTCACATATGGTTATTACTATCGGATTGCTTTACAAGCGAAATGGGCAGAATGAGAGCACTCTTATAAATTGCATTTCGGAAAAATAATGATTGTCGGCCAATGAAATTTTATTGGTCTACATGCAGACAATGTTTAAGTAGATAAGTTTATGGTACAACTATTTTAAGGGCTATATTACCAAAAGAAAAGGGTATATTTGAATAGTTTAAGTACTAGAAGAATTTGTTGTTGTAAAAGGAAGTACATATTTGGCACTGACTACAAACCTTAACACGGATTGGTATTCATTTACCAACCCATTTAAAATCTTAAAAACCAGTGAGCGGAGCAGTATAGTCGGACGGGGCCGACCATACACTACCCTACACAACTACCACGGAACTCTATCTTTCTGTGGATGTTTATTTCGAACCAGGGCAATATTTCATGATATTTGATCCCTCAACAGCATCTGAAATATTTTCCGAATATTACTATTCATATTCAGTACAGATTCCATTCACCCTGGGTTGTGTTGTGATTTTCGGCCTGTTATTGGCATCGACTCGAAAAAAACACAAAAAAATTGTATTCGGTCCACTTCATCCCATAATCATAATCTAATTATCACCGAAAGTTATAGGCGTTGTCCTTGACCATAACTGGAACCTCATGGAAAATTTCAAAGCTATCAGCGCTATATTTCCGCCCTCTAGTGTGGTAATGGGTTACTAAATAATATCTGAGTAGGTAAGCACCCGTAAATATTTAAGCGTAACTGCCATATCCGAGTACATACGACAATATAATTGGTATCAATTTAAAGGTCAACCACTCCTCTTGAATATATTATAAACTTTTCGTGTCTATGTCCTTCATGGGCAAATATATAAGTCATAGAATACAAATTTTGTAATTTTCCACACAAAAGTCAGGGTCCATTTAACCCGCTAAATATTGAACGAACTTTATCAAAACAGGTATGATTATTCTGTGGCCCTTCTCCATGTAAAAATTCGCGAAATTTGGGCCATAATTGCGGCCTCTAGAGCAACCATAAAAACCGACAAAAATTAAGTATTTGGTCCATTTCCTCGCTAAATATTAAACGATCTTTACCAAAAACAATAGGGGTATTCATTGGAATGAACCCTTCCTACATGCAAAATTTCGTGAAGATTGGTCCATAACTGTGGCCTGTATCGTGTTTACAAATTTTAATGGACAGACGGACGGACGGACACAATGTCTAGATCGACTCAGCTAGTCGAGATGATCGGTATACTTAAAGGTGGGTCTAGGACCAATATTTCGCCGCTATAATACCCTGACAACATAGTTGTGTAGGGTATAATAAAACATGAAGAATGGGGGGATTCCCTTAAGAAAATTTTTTTTTGATAAGATATTTAAAGGTTTGGGTTTGATTTGTTCCAAAACTATTGTTAAATGGTATTAAATTTGTTTGTGGCTTTGTGCCCTTAAGCATGATAGAATATATAACGTAATATATTTTGTAAACATTTCTAGAGAATCAAGATTTGTATCAGAACCTAAAACGGACTTAAACCACTTTAAAAATAAACGACTCATATAGCTATTTTCTAACCTCCCTGACAGTTACTTAAAATTAAGTTTCCAACCCCACAAGGAAATATACTACAGCTAATTATTTTCGAAATGATGACTAAATATTCCAATGTAATGGAAAGTGCAGGATATTTATATAGGGAATATAACAACTAAGTGGACCTATGCCACAAATATTTTCCTATTACAGAACCATTTACCTAAAATCGAGCGAAACTATATATGGGAGCTATATCTAAATCGGAACCGATTTTACATATCATTTTAAACTCAATTCAGTACAATATGACAAATTCCATGCAAATCGAATAAATATAGGATCCTTGGTACACTACATAATATCGGACGAAAATATATATGGGAGCTTTATCTATATGGGGGTTCCCATATATAGGGCTACCAGAAAAAGTGGGCCGATATTTATAATTTTTAGTAGAGATATTTGGTACCCAATAAGAACCCAATGTACCAAATTTCAGCGAATTCGGTTGAAAAACGCGCTCAGGAACCTCAAAATACCGAAAATTTGGGGTGCCCTCATATGAGGGCTACCAGAAAAAGTGGGCCGATATTTATAATTTTTAGTAGAGATATTTGGTACCCAATAAGAACCCAATGTACCAAATTTCAGCGAATTCGGTTGAAAAACGCGCTCAGGAACCTCAAAATACCGAAAATTTGGGGTGCCCTCATATGAGGGCTACCAGAAAAAGTGGGCCGATATTTATAATTTTTAGTAGAGATATTTGGTACCCAATAAGAACCCAATGTACCAAATTGCAGCGAATTCGGTTGAAAAACGCGCCCAAGAACCCCAAAGTACCGAATATTTGGGTGTATCCTCTTATGGGGGATATCCGAAAAAATTGACCTATATTTATAATTTTTTGTGGAGAGATTTGGTACCTACTAAGAATTCAAAATACTAAATTACAGCCAATTCGGTGGAAAAATACGATAAAAACCCCCAAAATACTGAAAATTAGGAGGTACCGTTATATGGGGGCTGCAAGAAAAAGTGAACCTATATTTATATTTTTTTGTGGATACATACCAATAAGAATCCAATGTACCAAATTTCAGCTTATTCGGTTGAAGAACGCGCTCAAGAACCCCAAAATGCCGAAAATTGGGGGGTGCTGTTATATGGGAGGTATACCTAAACGTGGAACAATATATCCCATCTTTGAACTTGACCTGCCTGCAAACAAAAGACAAACCTATGCAAAATTTCAGCACCCTATCTCAATTCCTTCAAAAGATAGCGTGATTACAACAGACGGACGTACATGGCTAGATCGTCTTAGAATTTTACCCTGATCAAGAATATATATTCTTTATAAGGTCGGAAATGAATATTTCGATAAGTTACAAACGGAATGACAAAATTAATATACCCTCCATACTATGGTGGAGGGTATAAAAATTCAATATCGCACATAGCCCACGCAATTGCAGAATACATTGAAGCGTATGAAGTATACCGATTTAGGACATAATATGTTACGTATACGCAGCGTTTGCCAAACTTTGTTGAGAAAAAAATACTAGAAAGTGCTAATAATTAAAAAAAAATCCTTTTTCAACCTAATTTGCTTTAATTTGATATTTTAGGTTCTCCCTTCGTAGAAAATCTTCCTACTAAATATGATCAATATTATTATCAATTATAGGGTAGACTTCATACGTAAATACGTTTCATAACCTAATTGATTCTAATTTGATATTTTAGATTCTCATTGGGTTGCAAATCTCACGACAAAAATTTGATATTGTTTGGTAATGTTTGGTATTTTGATGACTTTTGCGACGTTTTTATCTGAAGTGAACTTCCTACAAATAATTATCAATACTAGGTCATGTTTCGGGGTAGTCCCCAGAGAGGAATGTCCCTATTTTCAGTATTCCAAAGTGGCTATAATTTACAATTCTGTATTGTCAATGTATAGAAAACTTATTTCCAGTTTCCAATATACATTCATGATTTTTACATCGCTTTCATACAAAGGCTCCTCTAAAATTACTAGCCCAGGTTTCCAACCTGGGTGTTTGTTGCTTGGGTAAACATTTTCATAAATAAACTTATGTGGGGCTATATTGATCGTTTTCTATATATAACCTTAATTCCAAATTATATCCACATCGGCAAAAAATCAGGCAAAAGCCGTCGAAATGCCAAAAATGTTTCTGTACTTTTATATATTATATTTGTGCATATGTTTGTAACAGGCAAAAGGAAACGAGATAGACACATGGTTCCTTGTGAGAATATGCATAGAATCACTTTCTGAGTCGATTTATGCATGTCCGTCCGTCTGTCTGATCCGGCTTGGATGAAATTTGGCACAGGTCACTTATTTGGCCCAAGGACGAACCCTGTTGAAATTGAGAAGAATCGGATCAGATTTAGATATAGCTCCCATACATATTTTCGTCCGATTTAATATAAATGGTGTACCAAAGTCCATATATATCTTTTGATTTGCACGAAATTTGGCACATCGTAATGAAATAGGTCTACAATGATGTGTGTTCAATTTTCTGAAAATCGGTTCAGATTTAGGTATAGCTCCCATATATATTTTCGTCCGATTTCATTTAAATAGTGCACCAAAGTCCCTATATATCCTCCGAAATTTGGCATGGTGTACTGAATTGGGTCTAGAATAATGGGTATTAAGTTTCCTGAAAATCGGTCCAGATTTAGATATAGCTCCCATATATATTTTCGTCCGATTTAATGTAAATGGTGTACCAAAGTCTCTATATATCTTTCGATTTGCACGAAATTTGGCACAGTGCAATGTATTAGGTCTAGAATGGTGTATGGTATGTTTCCTGAATATCGGTTTTGATTTAGATATAGCTCCCATATATATTTTCGTCCGATTTTATGTAAATAGGGCACCAAAGGCCCTATATAACTTTCGATTTGCTCGAAATTTGGCATAGCGTACTAAATAAAGTCTAGAATGATGTGTGTATATATATATACAGTTTTTCTTCCGATTTTATGTAAATTGTGCACTAAATAACCAAGGTTTGTCCGATTGCCACACAATTCTGTACAATGAGCTGTAGTTAATATAAATTAATCTCTGGCAAGTTTCGTTGAAATCGGTTCAGTTGTAGATATAGTTGCACCAAACTCCTCATTTTTATCGGATATTTATCCAAATAATCAACGGGTGTCCGATTGATATTTGCTCTAAATTTATTTACATAATTTTGTCCCATTGTAAGGAGCCACTCTATATCTGACCAACATTTAGTGTAGGTTGCAGAATGACATGCTTATGGATCTAACTTAATTTTACTGGTCCTTCAATAATGCGACGTCCGTAAGGATTCATCTGTTGAATATACCCTAAGTGGTTAAGGGTATCATATAGTCGGCCCCGTCCGACTTTACTTCTTTCCTTACTTGTTGAACTTTAGGAATGTTCTAGTCAGTGAGAACTCAACATACCAAATTACAGCTGATTAGGTTGAAAAACGTATCCAAAATCTTTAAAATACCGAATATTTGCAGTGCCGTTTCAATGGAGGCTACCCTGAAACATAGGCCCATATTTATAATTCTTAGTAGGAACATGTTCTACCGAATATTGGGGTGTACTGCTATCTACTACCGTAAAAGTTGACAGAGTACACTCTAAAAAGTGGACCGATATTGCAATATCAATCATATTAAAAATTCTTCATTTCTTTAAATTTCAAATTACCTTCTATAAAAAATCCAATAAAATCTTCCGCAATAAATCCACCCTAATGTACATTAATTAATGTTTACATACCAAAATTTACATTTACACAATTACATTTTATTATCATGATCATTAATATTACATAATTTTTTCGAGGCAACATTAATTAAAAAAAAAACATTCAACGAAAATAAACAAATTATGCAAATTGAGCATTGCAATAAAACAAACAACCAGACATAAATACATACATACAGAAATTTAAAAAGGGAATATTTAAAGTAATGTTTAATTGGCAGCAGGTACGTGTTTTACACAATTGAATACAAATACCGTAATAAACTTCTGACATTACCAAAGATAATCCCTATCATGCTGTACGTAATTACAGTGGTTGGCTGTTCGCTTTGGTTGGTTGGTTGTTATCGGACAGATTAATTAATTATGGCTATCAGTATGCAAAGGATTTAAAGTCGTTTTTGGTTTGGCTGCCAAGGTCCTGTTTAAAAACATAAATTAAAATGAAATGCAAAGTGACAATTTTTTAAATACTATTTTTAACAATAAATAATGAGAAGGATACACTGAAACAAAATTGTTTGTATATTGGTTATAGTATTTTCTGGTTCTGGTTCCAATATATATATATATATATATATATATTTTTTCATTTCATAATATTTGCTATACTCTCGCCATTTTATAATGCCATAAACGTAAAGTATTTATTTCATTTTTCCACCTCTTATACTTATTTCCATGAGCACCTCCTGGTGCAAGTGTACTTCAAATTCATACAATGTTTCGAAGTTTATATTCAATTATCATTATATCAATAAAATGTCCATCATTCATTCGCATACTTCATTATTTCGTTGGTTTTTCGTCATTTTTTCAGCACTCCCAGCAAAAATTTGCTGCCATCAAATATCGATATATTCGACAAAAATAAAACCCCAACCAACAATACGTGGTGTGTCTGGGAAAATTGGAAACACAATTGCCAAATGTTTTTTGTTGTTTTTTTATGAACAACAAATATGGGAATAAAACTTTTATGATCTGTCTTTACCTTGACAGCCAGCAAAAGCAACAAATAATGCTATTGGGTAAAAATAATAAATAACAACCATGAGAAAGTTTTTTTCGTTTATAAGTGTTTGAATATATAATTGTAATGGAACTTTGCATATAATTGGAACTATTATTTTGGCCATTAGTTTTCGAAATAAAGTACATGTTATTTATAAAAATTATATTATTTATATAAGTAGAATATGTTAATAAGTTCTACTCCGGTTGGTCTTTAAAGAGAGGAAAGGGATTGATATAACTCCCGTATATATTTTCGTCCGATTTAATGTAAATGGTGCATCAAAGTCCCTATATATCTTTCGATTTGCACGAAATTTGGCACAGCGTACTGAATTGAATCTAGAATGATGTGTGTTATGTTTCGTGAAAATCGGCTCAGATTAAGATATAGTTCCCATATATCTTTTCTTCCGATTTTATGTAAATTGTGTGTTAAAGACCCAAAGTATGTTCGATTAACACAACATTTTGTACAATGTACTCAAGTTAATATAAATTAATCTCTTGCAAGTGTCGACACGACACGAAATTTTCACAACCTATCAAATTCAGACTAGAATGGCGTTATTGCGTTTTTATACCCTACACAACTATGTTGTCAGGGTATTATAGCTTTGTGCAGCCCCAAAATTGTGTAACGCCGCGAAATATTGGTCCTAGACCCACCTTTAAGTATACCGCTCGTCATATCTCGACTACCTGAGTCGATATAGACGTATGTGTCATATCTCAAATAGCTGAATCCATCTAGACATGTCTGTCCGTCCGTCTCTCCATTATAATTTGTAAACACAATACAGGCCACAGTTATGGACCAATCTTCACGAAATTTTGCTTGTAGGATGGGTTCTGGCCAATTAAGACCCCTATTGTTTATGGAAAAGATTCGTTAATATTAAGGGGATGAAATGGACCAAAAACTTTATTTTTGTCGATTTTTCTGGTCGCTCCAGAGGCCGCAATTATGACCCAAACACCCCGAATTTTTGCACGGAGAAGGGGATCGGGCCAAAGAATAAGTATGCCTGTTTTGATAGAGATCGGTCAATATTTAGCTGGTCAAATGGACCCTGACTTTTGTGTGAAAAATTACAAAATTTGTATTCTATGGGGGTATATATTTGCACCTGAAGGTCCTAGACCCGAGAAGTTGATAGTATGTTCAAGAGGAGTGGTTGACATTTAAATTGATACCAATTATGTTGTAGTATGTACTCGGATGCGGGACTTAAACATAAATATTTACAGGTGCTTACGTATTCATATATTATTTAGTAACCCATCACCACAATAGAGGGCGGAAATCTAGCGCTGATCGATTTGAAATTTTTCACGAGGTTCAAGTTATGGTCACCGACAACGCCTATAATTTTCGGTGATGATCATATAATAAGTTTGGGATGAAGTGGAACGAAAACTTATTTTTGTGTGTGTTTTTTTTTTCGAGTCGATCTATAGGCCAAAATTGAAAGCCGAACATCACAACACAACCCATGGTGAAGAGAATCTGGACAAGTGATTAGAAGGGCTGTACTGAATATTTGTTGAGCTCTAGTCGGTCAAGAGGAGTAAATATCGCGAAATATTGCCTAAGCTCAGAATATAGATCCACAGAAAGTTATAGTTTCGTGGAAGTTGTGTAGGGTATCATATGGTCGTCCCCGTCCGACTATACTGCTCCGCTCACTGGTTTTTGAAAAAGCTTCCTCTGTCACAGGAATTTTTATACCCTTCACCACACTGTGGTACAGGGTATTATGTCTTTGTGCATATGTTTGTAACAGGCAAAAGGAATCGACATAGACACATTTGAAAATATGCATATAATTACTTTCTGAGTCGATTTATTCATGTCCGTCTGTCCGTACGTCTCTCCGTCGGTCTGTCCATGTTAAATTGTAAACAAGGTGCAGGTTGCATTTATTATCCGAATTGGATGAAATTTGGCACAAGTCACTTATTTGGCCCAAGGATGAACCCTATTGAAATTGGGAAAAATCGGTTCAGATTTAGATATAGCTCCCATATATATTTTCGCCCGATTTAAGGTAAATGGTGTACCAAAGTCTTTTCATATAATTCGATTTGCACGAAATTTGGCACAGCGTAATGAATTTTGTCTAGAATGATGTGTGATTAGTTTTGTGAAAATGGGTTCAGATTTAGATATAGCTCCCATATATATTTTCGTCCGATTTAAGGTAGATGGTGTACCAAAGTCCCTTAATAAGCGTAATTCAAAAATCAATATTAATATATTTTTGTCATTCTGTCAGCAAAGAAAGATCTACACTTTTTCTTTCGTGAACTTTGGAGTTACCTCTTTTCCTCATAAGCTGCATGATGTATTTTTTCAAATTATTCTAAAACTCAAGAATAACTCCTAAATATCACAAAGCAATTTTTTATACATTTTTTGATTACGGTTTTCAAAGAAAAAAAAACCAGTAAGGAAAGTAGTAAAGTCGGGCTGGGCCGACTATATGATACCCTTCACCACTTTGGGTATATTCTACATATGTATCCCAACGGACGACGCGTTTTTGTTATATATCTATATCTGAACCGATTTCAGGGAAAATTGCCAGAGACTAATTTATATTACTTCAGTACGTTGTTTCATTCGGCCTTGCTATAGATCTTTTCACGCAGCTTAGCAACATCATTTTAGACTTAATTCAGTACTTCAGTAGTGTTGGCGGTTTATTTGGGATACCATTTGTATTTTGTTTTTATAAACAACAACTATTTATTAGTGGGGAATGTATGGCATTGATTGCCGAGGGGAAAGGCAGGGAAGACTATAGTTTCGGATCACGCCACTGATCCTCATCAGTTCCCTTAGTTTTTTGTTGGAAAATTCTCCCCAGAAGCTATTGCTACTATACAAAAAACCTTTCAAACCCAAATGTCTCTTGTAATAAAGCGAAGTACCTAGCTGACCAACGTACCCTATACCAAAATTCGTGCAAATCGAAAGATATATAGGGTCTTTGGTACACCAATTACCTTAAATCGGATGAAAATATATATGGGAGCTATATCTAAATCTGAACCGATTGTCACGAAACTTTGCACACATCATTCTAGACTTAATTCAGTACGCTATACCAAAAATTTCCAGGGACTTTAGTGGACTATTTACCTAAAATCGGGCGAAGCTATATATGGGAGCTAAATCTAAATTTGTACCGATTGCCACGAAACTTTGCACACATCATTCTAAACTTAATTTAGTACGCTATTCCAAATTTCGTGCAAATCGAAAGATATATAGGGACTTTTGCACACAATTTACCTTAAATCGGACGGAGATATATATGGGAGCTATATCTAAATCTGAACAAATTTTCACGACTTGGCATACATCATTCTAGACCTTATTCATTACGCTGTGCCAAATTTCGTGCAAATCGAAAGATATATATGGACTTTGGTACACAATTTACCTTAAATCCGACGAAGATATATATGGGAGCTATATCTAAATCTGAAACGATTTTCACGAAACTTGGCATACATCATTCTAGACCTTATTCATTACGCTGTGTCAAATTTCGTGCAAATCGAAAGATATATAGGGGCTTTGGTACACAATTTACCTTAAATCGGACGAAGATATATATGGGAGCTATATCTAAATCCGAACCGATTTTTATGAAATTTTACACACATCATTCTAGACCTAATTCATTACGCTGTGCCAATTTTCGTGCAAATCGAAAGATATATAGGGACCGTTTACATTAAATCGGACGAAAATATATATGGGAGCTATATCTAAATCTGAACCGATTTTTCCCAATTTCAATAGGGTTCGTCCTTGGGCCAAACAAATGAGCCAAATTTCTTCCAATTCGGATCATAAATGCGACCTGTACTTTGTTTACAATTTAAAATGGACAGACAGACGGACGGACGGACATGCATAAATCGACTCAGAAAGTGATTCTATGCATATTCTCAAAAGGAACCATGGGTCTATCTCGATTATTTTTGCCTGTTACAAACATATGCACAAAGACATAATACCCTGTACCACAGTGTGGTGAAGGGTATAATCAGCTATAATTAAATACAGAAAATGACCCAATCAAAATTTAAAACATACCCATTTTAAAGAACAATTTCAAATGGCGGACAATTCATTATAAGTTCAATTATTTTAATTTTTATTTTTTAAATTTATTTGCTTATTTTGTAGTTTTAAATTTAAATTCTTAACAATCACTTTCTTTTGTCCCCTCACACAATTTTAAAGAAAACAAGAAAATCTCCCAGACATGTCTATCAATTACACTAATTGAATTGCCTATAACAATTATTTCATTCGTTCGTCCATCTTTACAGCTTAATGTTGCCGGTTTAACGAAGGCCTTAGTTGTTTACAAAGTCTATCAAACCATGTTTCGTGTTGTCAAGGAATCTGAAACGGTGGACAGTCGCCAACATTGTTTTCTGCTGCAGAGTGCCGGCCATGAGCCGCGCTATCTAAGTGTTGAGACACGACAAGAGCTATTGCGCATCGAGAATAGTTGGAATGCAGCCATAGTAACGAGTGTCATTAAATTGGGGGTAAGTAAACGAATTGAGGGGGAGTGGAGCCGTCGGCTCCCCCAAAACACAAGCAAAAACAAATAAAAAAGCAGGCCAATACAATATTCCTTAATACTATCAGTAACACCATCATCCTCACCATCATCCATATCGTCACCAGCACCACCTCAATACGAGACAATGTATTCATTACTTCCATTAACAATCTGCCTCACCCACGTTCCGTTTAACTATTGTTCGATGGAACGTAGAGTTCGTTGTGTGGTGGAACCATTAACAATACTGTTGTCACCATTTGGTTTGAGTGTGTGTGTGTTATCAAACATCAAATCACAACACAATACAAGACCACACTTTGGGATACGGATGGACAATGGCAAAACCATTGTGGCAGGTTTATAAAGTGTTTGGTTTTACATGCATACATACATATGTATACATATATCCCGCACAATCACAAAACAAATACTGTTATCTAGTATGTTCTTAATCTCAGTCAACTGCTGACATGTTGAAAAATGAATTTTTGTGACAATAAAATTGCTGTGATTTGTTTTGATATATCAAATTTGACAAATAAAAATATTCAATTTCAAAATCTGAAAACAGACAGTGGGTAGAAGGTATAAACCTCATTTTTTATGCGGAATATCTTACAAGGATCTTTAACAGAAACAATGTATAGACAGAAGAACTTCTACAAGTCTTCTTCATATTGATGTACTTGTAAATATTTTCTATAAACAGAAGACATTGGACAGGTACAGGTATAGGCGAACGGCCTTCCGTTGGCAAAGAAATAACTATAAACAGATATTCTATAGACAAAAACCCATCGACGTATTTTTTATAAACAATAGACCTTCTCTAGACCGAAGAAATTCTACTGGTCTCCTCCACAAGTAAACGACCTTCAATAGGTCTCTATAAATGGTAAGTCCTGAACTGGTCTTCTCCACAAGTAAGCATCCTTCCCTATAAATAGGAAATCTCTAGCTGGTCTCTTTTATCAAAAGAAGAACTTCAACAGATCTTTTTTTAATAAAATAAAAAGGGGATTATATGGGGAATACCCCAAAAAGGGGCCGAATATTAAAAAACGCGCTCAAGAACCCTAAAATACCGAAAATTGGGGGTATCCCTATATGGGGGCTATCCGAAAAAAATTGACATATATTCATAATTTTGTGTGGGGAGATTCGGAACCTATTAAGAACTCAAAATACTAAATTACAGCCAATTCGGCGGAAAAATACGATCAAAACCTCCTGAAAATTATGAGGTACCGTTATATAGGGACTACTATAAAAAGTGGACCTATATTAATGATTTTTCGTGGACACCAAATAGGAACCCAATGTAGCAAATTTCAACGAATTCGAATGAAAAACGTGCTCAAGAACCTCAAAATACCGAAAATTGGGGGTACCCTTATATAGGAGCAATGCCTAAACGTGGACCGATATAGCCCATCTTCGAACTTGACCTGCCTGCAGACAAAAGACGACTCTATGCCATGGTGGAGGGTATAAATATCTTCAGTGGAAAATCCTCGCCTAACAGTCCTTGACAAAAATCTTCTATAAAAATCCACCCTTATTTGTGTTCTACGCCCAATTGTCCTTCAAAAATCTTCATTGAAAAATCCTCCTTAATAGCCCTTGAAATGAACCTATTTGCATTCTTGAGAAAATCCTTCCATTTTTTGTGTCCTTCAAAAAATCCAACTTTAAATAATCCACGCCTTAATAGTCCTTGAAAAAATCTTCTTTGAAAAATCCACGCCTTAATAGGCCTTTGAAAAAATCTTCTTTGAAAAATCCACGCCTTAATAGGCCTTTGAAAAAATCTTCTTTGAAAAATCCACGCCTTAATAGTCCTTGAAAAAATCTTCTTTGAAAAATCCACGCCTTAATAGTCCTTGAAAAAATCTTCTTTGAAAAATCCACGCCTTGTATTCGTGGGCCTTTGCAAAAATCTTCTTTGAAAAATCCACGCCTTGTATTCGTGGGCCTTTGCAAAAATCTTCTTTGAAAAATCCACGCCTTAATAGTCCTTGAAAAAAATCTTCTTTGAAAAATCCACGCCTTAATAGTCCTTGAAAAAAATCTTCTTTGAAAAATCCACGCCTTAATAGTCCTTGAAAAAATCTTCTTTGAAAAATCCACACCTTAATAGTCCTTGAAAAAAATCTTCTTTGGAAATTCCACGCCTAAATAGTCCTTGAAAAAAATCTTCTTTGAAAAATCCACGCCTTAATAGTCCTTGAAAAAAATCTTCTTTGAAAAATCCACGCCTTAATAGTCCTTGAAAAAATCTTCTTTGAAAAATCCACGCCTTAATAGTCCTTGAAAAAAATCTTCTTTGAAAAATCCACGCCTTAATAGTCCTTGAAAAAATCTTCTTTGAAAAATCCACGCCTTAATAGTCCTTGAAAAAATCTTCTTTGAAAAATCCACGCCTTAATAGTCCTTGAAAAAATCTTCTTTGAAAAATCCACGCCTAAAGTCCTTCTATAAAATATTATTTAAAAAATCCAGGCTTAAAAAGTCCTTCTAAAAATATTCTTTAAAAAATCCACTCCTATTTCTCTACATGAAAAAAATCCACGCCTATTTCTCTACATGAAAAAAATCCACGCCTATTTCTCAACTTGAAAAATCGTCTTTAAAAATCAACGCCTATTTCTCTACTTGTAAAAAATCTTTAAAAATCCACGCCTATTTCTTTTCTTGTAAAAAAATCTTCTTTAAAAATCCACGCCAATTTCTCTACTTGAAAAATCGTCGTTAAAAATTCACGCCTATTCTCTACTTGAAAAATCTTCTTTAAAAATCCACGCATTCGGTTTTAAAAAATCCACGCCTTAATAGTCCTTGAAAATTGTTTCTCTGAAAAAACCCTTATTTAACAAATCCACCCTCATTGCTTTAATATCCTTATGAATACGATTTTCCCCGAAATTTAAAACCTTTCTAACTCAAGTTGTTAATGGGTTAATAATTGATTACTAATTTGTAGTTTTCATGTCAGGGTCCCAATAAAATAACTAACGAACGAAAATCGATAGTGACACACATACAAAACGTAAAACTTATTTTACATACATGACATGATAACGACACCATTACGTTACGCAGACTAGGAAGTGACCGCACCACTAAACAAAACAACAAAAACAACCCAAGTATAGACCTACCAATTTTGCAGAGGATGGAAAAGCCAGACAAGCAAATTAATGGTAATTTCTTGTTATGGGCACAGATAGTAAATGAATAATAGATAAACAACAACAAAACAAAAACTGTCTGAATAGCAAATTCACTTGACTGACTGACAGACTGGCGTATCAATGTCATGACATGGTTTTGGTTTTGCTGATTTTTTTTGTTAGGAACTTTAGCACCGATGACCTTCATCATCGTAGTGCCAGTGACAATTTGTGTGTATGTGTGTGTTGACTGAGAGTGGTAGGCCAAGGAGGAATATTTTGGGAATAAAATACTTGACAATTTAACATTAAGAAACTTTTAGAAAAAAACTAAACTTTTGGACCTAATGTTTATTTAATAGCTATGTAAATTAATATGATGGATTATGTGAATATTTGGACACACACACACATATATTATCGAATATAAATCCTGTAATTTCGTAGGGATGAACAGGGAAACATTTAATGGTAAACAATTTTTAAGGACTAAGTTTGATTTAATTGGAGATTATTTTTTCAAAAACTATAACAGCAAAAGACGAGGTTTTTTAATATAATATTTTTCAAGGACTATAATATTTTTCAAGGACTATCATAGCATTAGGCGTGGATTTTTTAAATAATATTTTTCAAGGACTATCATAGAATTAGGCGTGGATTTTTTAAATAATATTTTTAAAGGATTAGCATCAGTCATTAGGCGTGGAATTTTTAAATAATATTTTTCAAGTATCATCCGAGTTCTAAGTGTGGATTTTTTAAACAATATTTTTCAAGGACTATCCCAACCATAGGCGTGGTTTTTTTTAAATAATATTTTTCAAGGACTATCATAGCAATAGGCGTGGATTTTTAAATAATATTTTTCAAGGAGTAATACAGCATTAGGCGTGGATTTTTTTAAATAATATTTTTCAAGGAGTAATACAGCATTAGGCGTGGATTTTTTTAAATAATATTTTTCAAAGACTAATACAACAGTAGGCGTGGATTTTTTATTAATATTTTTCAAGCACTAATACAGGAGTAGGCGTGGATTTTTGAAATAATATTTTTCAAGCACTAATACAGGAGTAGGCGTGGATTTTTGAAATAATATTTTTCAAGGACGTATTTTTGAAATAATATTTTTCAAGGACTATCATAGCTAAAAGCGTGGATTTTGTAAATAATATTTTTCAAGGACTAGCATAGTTTTATGGGTGGATTTTTAAATAATATTTTTCAAGGACTATAATAGCATTGGGAGTGGATTTTTTAAATAATATTTTTCAAGGACTATCATAGCATTTGTCGTAGGTTTTTTAAATAATATTTTTCAAGAGATTTCAGAGCTATAAGTGTGGAGTTTTTAAAGAAGAATTATCTAGGACTGAAAGCTTGTTCAGGACTGTTTGTAATTAATTTATTTACCAATATCGATACAAAATATCGATACAAATCATCACTTCGTATAAAATTGCATATTTTATTCAATTATCGTAAATTTCTTTAAAATAATTTTCCCATTGCCTTATATTTCCATACACCCCGCCACCACCTTTACATTTATCACCCGCGTATATCAATAAATATTTTCCATGCTCTTGTTTGCCCCACAGCCATTACCGTCTAATGATCCACATAATTCCTTTATTATCCGACAGAATAGCATCGTTTGTATTGCTGATGAACAGTCCTTTCATGTAGAGGCTCAGGGGCTTCTGTTTTGTGTTATTTTTTTCTTAAACATTCTTATGTCTGAGAAATCTTACTGGAGGTTGATTGTATGTATGTCGGTCTGCGTAAACACGAAGACGATGACACATACATAAACGTTCAAGAATACACCGAATGAAATCAAGTGAAAATTCCCTTTTGAAAATATGCCGCTGTGAAGACGAAAACGGGTAGGTGGGAGAAAAAACTTTTCAATCAAAAATTTCTTGAAAAACATAAGTTATGAAAAGATTTTTCTTAGTGATAGAGGCAAATCTTTTTTTTCTGAAGAGAATACATTAATATAAAAAATGTGGGTAAATAGAACGAATTATTTTATGGGAAATTTTAAGGGAATAGCTGAATGTATAGCAAAATATTTAAAAAGCTGAATGGTGATGAATATTCTTTAAACAATCTTTAAAAAATCCACGCTTATAGCATTGATGGTTCTTGAAAAATATTATTTAAAAAATCCACGCCTATTGTTGAGAAATATTTGATAATGATAGTCCCTTAGAATTACCTTTTAATAATAAAGTACTTCTGTTCATTGAAGTAAAATATTTCTTTAAATTTTTTAACAAATTTCCTTTGATTAAAACTTTGTATAAATCATAAAACACAATTTCACTTCAATTTAACTTTCATCTCGTCCATGTCTCCCCCGCCCCTGGGTATTCGAATACATTAAAGTTTCACCTGCACGCAAATCTAATTTACCAAGGGAAAAGTGAACTAACTGTCTTTTGCGGAGTCAGTTGAAAATTTTACCGCTAACAATTTCACACTAACTTACATCGCGAAACTAACATACATCTCACGTCACGTGTGTATGTAAGTGTGTGTGTGTGTGAGTTCATGTGCACTACGTTAACGACACGTCAAACAACGAGTTCCAAACGGAAATGCAGGCATTAAGAAATTGCCAAAGTACAGAGAAAAATTGCCGCTTTTTGTTGATGCATGTTGGCGAAAAACGAGTTGTTTTTGTTGTATTAGAAAGGCCTAGCATATCATGGCATACGTACATACATACATGAGAACATACCACTACTAGAGAACATTTTTACAGAAAAACGCCAAAAACGGAAAAGTTCATTGAACCGTTGTGTGTTTCTATTGTTTTTTGCATTTTTGGTCGTCGTCATCGTCCTCGTCAAGTTGGTGGCCAAGGCTAATTTCATTTGAAATTTTCTTTTGTTTCTTCTCGCTTCTCCGTCGATTTCGTGGCTTGGAATACTCTGTAAGGAATACTGTTGTCTGACATTGTTTTTTTAGCTTAGAAAACGTTAGGGAAAAATGCTACATTTTACGTTATCTTAAATGTAAATCAATAACGAATTCGTGCCTCGGCGGTTGTCACGAAACTCTAATCAGCTTAAATCCATAAGAAATATTGTATGAATCGGAATATCTTAGAAAATGTGTACAACATCTACTTCCGTACATTTCAAGTGGGGGATATATTAAGAAAACTGTTGCTGAAAAGGTTGCAGGGATTTAAGGACTATAACAACAATAGACAGGGATTTTTTTTGTAGAAGATTTTTCAAAGGACTATCACAAAAACAGGCGTGGATTTTTTAAAGAAGATTTTTCGAAGGACTAACAGAGCAATAGGCGTGGATTTTTTAAAGAAGATTTTAAAAAGGACTATCACAGCAATAGGCTTGGAATTTTAAAGAAACTTTTTCGAAGGACTATCACTGCAATAGGCGTGGATTTTTTAAGAAGACTTTACGAAGGACTATCACAGTAATAGGCGTGGATTTTTTAAAGAAGATTTTTCGAAGGACTATCACAGCAATAGGCTTGCAATTTTAAAGAAAGTTTTTCGAAGGACTATCACAGCAATAGGCGTGGATTTTTTAACGAAGATTTTTCGAAGGACTATCACATCAATAGGCGTGGATTTTTTAAAGAAGATTTTTCAAAAGACTATCACAGCAATTGGCGTGGATTTTTTAAAGAATACTTTACGAAGGAATATCACAGCAATACCCTTGGATTTTTTAAAGAATACTTTACGAAGGCCTATCACAGCAATACCCTTGGATTTTTTAAAGAATACTTTACGAAGGCCTATCACAGCAATACCCTTGGATTTTTTAAAGAAGACTTTACGAAGGACTATCACAGCAATAGGCGTGGATTTTTTAAAGAAGACTTTACGAAGGACTATCACAGCAATAGGCGTGGATTTTTTAAAGAAGATTTTTCGAAGGACTATCACAGCAATAGGCGTGGATTTTTTAAAGAAGATTTTTCGAAGGACTATTACAGCAATAGGCGTGGATTTTTAAAGAAGTTTTTTCGAAGGACTATTACAGCAATAGGCGTGGATTTTTTAAAGAAGACTTTTCGAAGGACTATTACAGCAATAGGCGTGGATTCACAACAATCACAGCAATTTTTAGAGAAGATTTTTCGAAGGACTATTACAGCAATAGAGGTGGAGTTTTAAAATAAAAATTTTCGAAGGACTATCACAGCAATAGACATGGATTTTTTAAATAATATTTTTCAATAATCATCAAGGCTATATGGGTGGCTTTTTAAAAGATATTTTGAAGGACTTTTAATGATATAAGCGTGGATTTATTAATGAATATTTGACAAAGGCCATCAAGGCCATAAGAGTGGTTTTTTAAAGAATAATTTTCAAGGACCATCAAGATTAAGAACGTGGATTTTTTAAGGAATATTTTTCTAATACGATCAAGGCTATAAACGTGGATTTTTAAGGAATATTTTCCAAGGATTTTTCCATGGTTATGGCGTGGTTTTTTTAAAGAATATTTTCAAGGACCCTCAATGCTATAAGTGTGGATTTTTTAAAGAATATTTTTCCAGGACCATCAACGCTAAAAGCCTGCATTTTTGAAAGAATATTTTTCAAGGGTTATCAAAGCTAAGAGCATGTTTTTTTTAAGAATATTTTTCAGGGGTCATCAAGGCTAAAAGCGTGTCTATTTTTAAGAATATTTTTCAGGGACCATCAAGGCTAAAAGCCTGCATTTTTTAAAGAATATTTTCCAAGGATCTTTAAGGCTATTAGCCTGTATTTTTAAAGAATATTTTCAAGGACCATCAAGGCTATTACTCTGGATTTTTTAAAGAATATTTTTAAGGACTATCTCACCGTCTTTCTTTAAGTGGCTCGTTTAAATAATAGTTTTCAAAGATTATTACAGCAAGGATTTTTTAAATAATAATTTTTAAGGATTTTTATACCCTATACAACTATGTTGTCAGGGTATTATAGCTTTGTGAAGCCCCAAAAGTTTGTAACGCCGCGAAATATTGGTCCTAGACCCACCTTTAAGTATACCGATCGTCATATCTCGACTAGCTGAGTCGATCTAGACATGTGTGTCCGTCCGTCCGTCTGTTCGTCTGTCCATTATAATTTGTAAACATGATACAGGCCACAGTTATGGACCAATCTTCACGAATAGGATGGGTTCTGGCCAATGAAGACCCCTAATGTTTTTGAGAAAGATCGGTTAAAATTTAAGGGATGAAATGGACCAAATACTAATTTTTTCTCGGTTTTTCTGGTCGCCCCAGAGGCCGCAATAATGGCCCGAACTTCGCGAATTTTTACATGGAGAAGGGGATCGGGCCAAAGAATAAGCATGCCTGTTTCGATAAAGATCGGTCAACATTTTGCGGGTCAAAGGGACCCCGACTTTTGTGTGAAAAATGACAAAATTTGTATTCTATAGCATATATATTTATCACTGAAGGACATAGACCCAATGAGTTGATATTATATATTATATATATATTGTTGTATGTGCTCGGATGTGGGAGTTACACCTAAGTATTTACAGGTATCTCCGTATTCGTATATTATTTAGTAACCCATTATCACTCTAGAGAGCGGAACTATAGCCCTGATCACTTTGAAATGTTCCATGATGTTCCAGGTATGGTCAAGGACAACGCCTATAATTTTCGGTTATGATCAGATAGTAATTTTGGAATGAAGTGGACCGAAAACTTCATTTTTTGTGTTATTTTCGAGTCGATCTATAGACCACAAATGAAAGCCGAACATCACAACACAACCCATGGTGAAGGGAATCTGGACAATAGCTGTACTGAATACTCGTAATATTCGGAAAATATGTCAGTGTGAGGAAGATGTTCTGTTTGCCTCTAATCGGACAAGAGGGTGCAAATATCACGAAATATTGACCAGTCTCGGAATAAACATCCGCAGAAAATTTGTGTTACGTGGTAGTTGTGTAGGGTATCGTATAATCGGCCCCGTCCGACTATACTACTCCGCTCACTGGTTTAAATAATATTTGTCAAGGACTATCACAGCAATAGTACATCTTGTTTTCAAAGTGATGTAGAATGTCAACTTGGACGTCCAACGTTGAGCCTTTCGTTCCTGGTTCCACTATGAATCTCCAAGGAATATGTTGATTTGTATACCCTCCTTATGATAAAAAACTCAATCCCCTATTTACAAAAAAAAATACATCCATGAATGGACGGATATCCGGACTTAACATAGTTAATAAATAAAATATTTTCCTCCTCAGATTTTTGTGTCGTATTTAGAAATGAGCTTTATTCTGCAGTTACTTTGCAAGTGCTTTCAAACTGCTTACAGAAAAAAAGGAAGTCAACAACAAAACTGCAACAGCAAAAAAAATCAAAAACAACAACAACACTAATATCAACCATAACAACAAAAATCTTTTTAATCATCTGTTATACTTTTTTTATGGAATTTTTATGTTTTTTGTGTAAACACACCAAATAGAAGACAAACTTATTTCAATGTTTTTGTTCTGCATTTTTATTCGTGATGGTGGTGGTCTTCTCATCCATCCATTATACTCCACTTCCTGTTTGGACATTGGTGTGTAATAATGTGTGCGTGTTTTTTTCTTTCTTTCTTGACGTTGCAGCGCAAAACATTTGCCGTCTCGCATCATGGCAAAAGTGGCGGTCTGACGTTGGATTGGCAAACGGGATTCGCATTGGCTGAGGGTGCCGACTCGGCCATTGTATGGCAGTATAAATTCTCACAGCTGCGAGGTTCCAGCGATGATGGCAAATCCAAGCTGAAGTTACATTTTCAGGATCATGAGACGCGAGCTATTGAAACAAAAGTAAGTACAAACAAAATACCGTTATGACTAAGCTAAGTATTTGACTTAAGTATATGTATATGTGAGGGTTGGGTATGGATATGGGGAAGAAGGTATAATGATTGTTGGACCCGCATAGCATTCAATGCGAGTAACTGTGGTATGTTTGTGTACGTTATTGTGTTAATGAATAAATAAATGATTTATAAATGAGAACGGAACAAAAATAACATCACTCGCTCTCCAGAAACATAAGTAGTAGTAAATATTTTTTTTTTTGCCATTAAAGTTGTGTACTTTGCTCTTTAAATAGCGACTATTTTGCTCCGCTGAAGTGGTTCCATTATTTTGTTTAGTTATTGTTTTAATTTTTCTATTGCTAATTTATGATTTTTTTCCGAGAGATATTTATTACGTGAGACATTTCAGTGTCGAATGGAAAATGCAGTCGATCTTCTTTATAACTTTTGTTCCAAATTTTAGCCCATAGTCTTATGAAGTAAGTTGCGATCATCCATATAAGATAGCCGCAATTTGGTATTCCGGTTTCTAAGTAAATTTGGTCACATTTGTTATTGTTGTTCCTGTTGTGAACATCGACTTAGAAAACGATTCCATCCATATCCTCATGTAATTATGGATCACAAAGACATAATTAAAATCCGTCCTGACAGAAAATTTGGAATATAGGTCCATATTTTGCCATCTTTCAACGTTCCGCACGTTCGTTATAGTAAAATTAACGACTTATTCACTCAGATTTGTCTTCCTTCCCTTCTACCAACTAAAATGTCTCATATATATTTCGTTTAATTACAAAAGTAAACCACTTATAGTTATAACAAACTCATTTAATTTTTATTCCATTATTTCAATTAATTTTTCTTGTTGTTGTTGTTGTTTATTGTTCCATTTTAATAATTTTTTTTGTTTTTGCCACAACCACTTTATTGGTTGATGAGAAAGTGCTTTTAGTTTCTAGAGTTGTTATTGTTTTTCGTTTAAATTTTCAATTCGAAAGAATCGCTTTTGTTTAATTGCTCTATAATTAATTTAAAATAGCGTAGAGATCGTTTGCAAGGGTGGTAGTTAGACTAAATGCTTCATAAGAATAATATAAGGGGTGTACGAAATTTTTAAGGCGGAAGACATAATTAGTTGATGAAAGGTAACTATATAACATATTTGGTATCATATTAATAAATATGTTGGTATGTGTGTGTACACTAGAATCGTAGCTTGTACCTGTTCAATACATTCAGATACATTTTAATCTATTCAATAGTAAACTTACAAAATACTACATACATAAATCTTTCTTCCAAATATTATAAACATTGGCCCACATTTTAAGGTGGACTCCATAGACCAACTTGTTCGGTATTTTGAGGATACTGGCCGCGTATTTAGCGGAATTGGCTCTATATAAAGATTCCAACCAGTGTTGTCAAAACTTTATTGATAAAAACTGCTAGATTTTGTTTAGAAAGTGCCAGAAAATGCTAAAAAATTAAAAAAGTGCCAAAGGAAGTGCTAAAAATTGTATAAGAGAAATTGTAGAATTGACTGTAATTTGACATTTTGGATTCTCATTAGGTACAAATTTCCCTACCAAAAATTATCAATGTGTCTATGTTTCGGGATTGGACGTCGGCACGTTTCTCCATCAAAATAATCACTAACCAGTGAGCGGAGCAGTATAGTCGGACGGGGCCGACCATACGATACCCTACACAACTACCACGGAACTCAAATTTTCTGCGGATGTTTATTCCGAGCCTGGGCAATATTTCGTGATATTTGCACCCTCTTGCCGATAGAGGTAAACAGCACCTCTTCCTCACACTGACATATTTCCGAATATTCAGTACAGCTATTGTCCGGATTCCCTTCACCGTGGGTTGTGTTGTGATGTTCGGCTTTCATTTGTTATTATAGGCGTTGTCCTTGACCATACCCGGAACCTCATGGAAAATTTTAAAGCAACCAGCGTTACAGTTCCGCTATCTAGAGTGATAATGGGTTACTAAATAATATACGAATAAGGAGATACCTGTAAATATTTAGGTGTAACTCCCACATCCGAGTACATACGACAATATAATTGGTATCAATTTAAAGGTCAACCACTCCTCTTGGATATACTATCAACATCTCAGCTCTATGTCCTTCAAGGACAAATATATACGCCCCAGAATAAAAATGTTGTAATTTTTCACACAAATGTCAGGGTCCATTTGACCCGCTAAATATTGACCGATCTTTATCAAAACTGGCATGATTATTCTTTGGCCCAATCCCCATCTCCATGTAAAATTCTGGATTTTTGGCCCATAATTGCGGCCTCTGGAGCGACCAGAAAAACCGACAAAAATTAAATATTTGGTTTATTTCATCCCCTAAATATTAACCGATCTTTACCAAAAACAATAGGGGTCTTCATTGGCCAGAACCCATCCTACATGCAAAATTTCGTGAAGATTGGTCCATAACTGTGGCCTGTATCGTGTTTACAAATTATAATGGACAGACGGACGGACACACATGTCTAGATCGACTCAGCTAGTCAAGATATGACGATCGGTATACAACATAGTTGTGTAGGGTATAAAAAGTGCTAGAAATTGTAGAATTTGCTGTAATTCCACATTTTGAATTTGCATTAAGTACAAATTTCCCCACCAAAAGTTATCAATGTGTCTATGTTTCGGGATTGGCCCTAGAGAACGAAATGTTGTGGACGTCGGCATGTTTCTCCATCAAAATAACCACTAAAAAGTATTAATATCAGTTTCTTTTTTTTTTTTTTTTTTGTTTGGGGGGGGGGGGGGGGGTGTTTTTAGAGAATGACTATATGCAGAAAACTTCCAAGGTGAAGGTTTGTACATAGTCCTCATATTAAAGTACTGATCTATCTTCTTTACTTTGAATATTTTAGACACATTCTCTGGGTTCTTGTGGGGTAGGATATATTTTTGCGGACAATTTTCTGCATAGGTATATGTTTGGACATATCCCCCATACAAAGGTTACATCTTATTTTCGTTCTTTTAAAATTTAGAACCTTTCTCCGCCGAAGTGGCTGTATTTAAAAATACAAAGGCCCTCTTAAACGGGTTCTACATTTTACTAAATAAAACACATACTACCAAGCGATGCTATAGCACCAATTACCTAAAATCGGATGAATATATTGAAAAACTTTGCACATATCCTTCTCGACTTAATTTAGTACGTTATGCCAAATTTCGTGCAAATCGAAAGATATATAGGGACTTTGGTACACAATTTACCTTAAATCGGACGAAGATATATATGGGAGCTATATCTAATTCTGAACCGATTTTTCCCAATTTCAATAGGGTTAGTCCTTGGGCCAAATAAATGAACTGTGCCAAATTTCATCCAATTCCAATCCAAACTGCGACCTGTACTTTGTTTACAATTTAACATGGACAGATGGACGTACGGACATGCATAAATTGACTCAGAAAGTGATTCTATGCATATTCTCAAAAGGAACCATGGGTCTATCTCGATTATTTTTGCCTGTTACAAACATATGCACAAAGACATAATACCATGTACCACAGTGTGGTGAAGGAAATAAAAAAATAAATAAATAAAATAAACATGCTAGAAAAGTTGCTAATGTACTTTTTTGATGCTAAACGTGTTTGAAAAGTGCTAAATCTAGCACTAAAAGTGCTAAATTGGCAACACTGATTCCAGCCGATATAAACATCTATATATTCTTGATGAAAATATAATTCTATGACGGATGACCTATGTCCTTCTGTTTGTCTGTCCATCATCTGTTGAAGTCACGATAGAGCTCGCAATATATTAGGTTGTGGAAAAAGAAATACATTTTTGTAAGTGGTTTAAAACAGTTATGGTCGATTTTTAGGTCCTGGGCGATGTTACGACTGCTAACATCCGATTTTATCGATATTTTCGACGACCGACCTACCTGTGCGAGGTGCATCTTTAAAATCAAAAATTCCTCAATGGAATCTACGAAACCAAATTTGAATATAATTGACTGTTACAACATCGGAACCATAAACACCATTCACAATTTTAGCCGCTTAGCTTGCAATTTCGCAGTTGTCAAAGATTTAACACCGTGTAACTCACAAATGAAGGTACCAAACAAAAAAACAGCAAAATATTTTTCACCAATGAATTTCTTTTTCCCCAAAAAAATAAAACATAGATCTTTGAAAATTTTGACATACAATGCGGCGCTCCTTGGTGTTGGAAATGGGATATATTGGTCCACTTTTTTGCTTAGCCCTTATATAACGGTTCACAACCGATATTTTGAATGTATTAGCCGCATATAGGTCCAACTTTTGATATGGTTCTCAACCAAAAGTCCCGCCCTATTTTCGGTATTATCAAGCTTTAACCCAATTTTTCATCAAAGTGACTATATTTTATCATATCGGGTTCCTTGGTAAATAATAAACTTCTTCCAAGAAATTATTTAAAATAGGTTAATGTTTTAAAATAGCCCCATACAAATATCCCGCTCAATTTTTCGTTATGTTCCTATCCCAATTTTCTAACCTGAGTATCTGTAAATTCGATCATTATTTTTTCATGGAATAAGCAACCTGGTAGTATAATTACATTGCCTCCATATATAGTTCTGATCAATTAAGGGAATTTTGAATGCACACCACGTGGTGGGGGTATAGAAAGTTAGACCGAAGTTACGAAGTTTTTCCGTGTGTATACCTTTCACCACGTTGTGGTACAGGGTATTATGACTTCGTGCATATGTTTGTAATATGCAAATGGAAACGAGATAGACAAATGGTTCCTTTGAGAATATGTCAACTGTCAACGTTAAATTGTAAATAAAGTACAGGATGCATTATTTGGCCCAAGGACGAAACCTATAGAATTTTATTAAAATCGGTTCAGATTTAGATATAGCACCCATATATATTTTCGTCCGATTTTATATATATAGTGCTCCAAACACCCTATGCTTGTCCAATTGAGATGACATTTCGGACAATGTCTTGAATTGAGTCTAGAATAACGTGTGTTAAGTTTCATTGAAATCATTATTTTTTTCGGCATTTTCGGCGATTTCTCGTAAAGTATCGATCAAACAATTTCAGATTTATGCTCCATGGAGGGGTGACATTTCGCAGTAAAAAAATTATTTTGCTGTTTTTTGTTCGGTGCATTCAGTATTCAGGGTGTTAAGCATTCAGGGTGTTAAAATGGAACTGAACAAAGAGAAAATTCGGTAAATTTTACAGGTTTTCTTTGACAAAGGCGAAAATTCAAGCCAAGCGGCTAAAATTGTGAATGGTGTTTATGGTTCCGATACTGTAACAGCCAATCATGTGCAATTTTGGTTTCGTAGATTTCGTTCCGGAATTTTTTGATGTTAAAGATGCACCTCGCACAGCTAGGGCGGTCGTCGAAAATATCCATAAAATCGGATAAATTATCGAAGCTGACCGGCATATTAGCAGTCGTAACATCGCCTAGAATCTGAAAATCTACAATAAATCTGTTTTAAACCATTTACAATTGGCCAGAAACGACCAGAATTAGCCAACAAGAGAGGAATCGTGTTCCACCAGGACTTCGGGAACTTGGTTGGGAAGTTTTAATGGATTCGTCATAGATCCCGGACTTGGCACCAAGCGATTAGCATATTTTTCTTGCATTGCAAAATTGCTTTAATGATAAACCAGTAAGGAAAGTAGTAAAGCCGGACTGGGCCGACTATATGATGCCCTTCACCACTTTGGGTACATTCAACATATGTATCCAAAAAGACGTCGCTTTTTTGAAGAAATTTTGACATGAAATTGAACGAACTTAAATATGTGATTTTTATGACTTTCTGGAACCTATGCTAAATTTCATTTGATTTGGGCAAGTTTAGAGTCGTTTGCGCACAGTGGGACAGATTTGTGTAAATCGATTTAAAGCAAATTTGACACACGCTATTTGGTATCTTGCACTGTTTAAAATTTAATCTCAATAAATAAGTCGAAATTATATATGGAAGCTACGATATACCTATATCTGAACTGATTTGAAGCAAACTTGCCATCTTTAGTGCACAATTTATTTAAAATCGGACGAAAATATATATAGGAGGTGTAGACATCATTCTAGACTTAATTCAATACGCTATGCCAAAATTGGTGCAAATCGAATGATTTTCAGAGACTTTGGTGCTCCATTTACCTAAAATCGGACGAAACTATGTATGGAAGCTACATCTAAACCTGAACCAATTTTCACGAAACTTAGCACACATCATTCAGGACTTAATTCAGTACCGTATGCCAAATTTCGTGCATATCGCAAGATATATAGGGACTTTGGTATTCCATTTACCTTAAATCGGACGAAAATATATGGAAGCTATATCTAAATCTGATTCGATTTTCTCGAAACTTGACACACGTTATTCTAGAGCTAATTCAGTACGCTATGCAATATTGCCTGTAAATCGAAAGATATATAGGGACTTTGGTGCCCCGTTTACCTTAAATTGGACGAAAATATATATGGGAGCTATATATAAATCTGACCCGATTTTCTCGAAAATTGACACACGTCATTCTAGACTTAATTCAGTACGCTATGCCAATATTCGTGCAAATTAAAAGACTTCCAGGGATTTTAGTGGACTATTTACCTAAAATTTGACGAAGCTATATGGTAGCTATATCAAAATCTGAACCGATTTTCACGAAACTTTGCACACATCATTTTGGACCTAATTCAGTACTCTCCTCCAAATTTCGTCCAAATCGAGAGATATATAAGGACCTTTGTGCCCCATTTACCTTAAATCGGACGAAACTATATACGGGAGCTATATCTAAATCTGAACCGATTTTTCTCAATTTCAATAGGGTTCGTCCTGGGGCCAAATAAGTGAGCTATGCCAAATTTCATCCAAATCGGATAATAAATGCGACCTGTACTTTGTTCACAAAAATACATGGACCGACAAACGGACATGCGTAAATCGACTCAGAAAGTGATTCTATGCATATTCTCAAAAGGAACCATGTGTGTTAATTCCTTTTGCCTGTTACAAACATATGAACAAAGACATAATACCATGTACCACAGTGTGGTGAAGGGTATAAAAATTGGTATCTAAAATTGACTTCTAGTGTTTTTTGCTAATAGAGAGCAACAAATCATACAACAACATATTTTCCTCAAATCGGACATTCCGAAGCATGTTAAATAAAATCCTATAGTTCATATAAAAATAATCTCTTCTATGTACCCAAAGTGGCGAAGGGTATCATATAGTCGGTCCAGTCCGACTTTTGAACTTTTCTTACTGTTTTATTACTACAAAAATCTGATGACAAATACCTTCATTGGTATAATTATTTAGCAGTTTACTCATAAATTATTTTAAGTATTTAAACTACGTGCAATTTAAAATCTCTTTAGATTTAATCTTAAAAACAACTTCTCATAAACATAATAAATAAAAAATCTTTGTAGCGTTAATTAATTAAATTCATTTAGTCAATAATCATTTTGTTAATGCATTGCTCTCTTTCTCTTTTTTTCTTGCTTGGGTTTCTGTTTATTTTCATGTGGCATCATCATCATCGAACGATTCGAATGAAACGAACCAAACCAAAAAAAAATATCAAACTCCTATAAAACAACAACAAATTCTCACAAAAAATAAATAAAAACAACAACAAATTGGATGACAGGAACTGGAATGTCAAGTACTGCAGAGTTTGCTATTTTGTATGCATGCGTTTCTGACAGCTAAAGTTGCTTCAGTTGATCCGGCCTTTTTGAGTTCTATACAGCAGACTTAGACAGCAACTACAACTACAACAAAAAGAATACAAAACTCCTGAGGCTGATAATGATGATAACGAGCGGTAATAGTATTTCTAACAAAAAAAATGAAGGAAACAACAACAGCAACTACATTTCAAACAGGACTTGTTTGTTTGTTCGTTCGTTATGTTTTGTTTTCTGTAATCTGTAATAGTATTGTAGATTGCTTTAGAGATGAAACTAAGTGTAGTTTTGAAAATTGATAATTATTTTTTTGTTTTTGTGTGGAATGTTTTTGCTAAAACTTTTAATGATACGTAAGTATTAAATAAAAATTAAAACAAAAGCTACAACTACAAGAACATCTAAAAATGACACAAGGACAAGGAACTATACATACGTATAAAATAAAACAAAAATATCCACTGTCTCTCTCTCTCACACACACATTGAGGGGGATCTATATTGTATTAGTGTATACAGCAACAACAGCAACAACCAAAACACATCAAACCTAATTTGTCTTCTTAATATTAAAAAAAAACCACAAACACACACAAATTCCGTAGGAAATCAATTAAAGCTTATAAATGTTGTTACAACATTTAATTGCAAGTCTTTTATTTAAAGACTTGAATAATACCAAAAAAATCCACTTAAAAGTAAAACACATCTACACACACACAAACACTGATTAGACTTAATAATGGTGGAAATCCACAAGAAACAAATTTTTTTAGATAAACAATTTATATAATAAATTTGTATAAAAAAGGAAAATTAAAAAAAAATAAATATTTATTACTTATTATCTACTATGAAAGAAACAAAAATAAAATAAATAAATTATATTAGCTGAGATATAAAAAAGCTCATTTACTATATATAAATAAAAATAATAAATTTTTAGCAAAGCTTAAAGTAAAAAATTTAAAAAACCTATTTATAATAAAATTTTTTTTAGTGTCTAATAAACGTCGGTATACATCGACTCAAATAATATTCAACAATATTACAAAATAATATTAAAAATTTTAAATACATATTTACTTAAATAATTTTTTTTATTATTATGAAATATTTCAAGATTTTATAAAATAGCAAAGGAGTAATGTTAATATCCGGTCGAATGCACCTATTGGGTTGTATACGAAAGACCTGGGTTATTATATAAAATCCCCAGAAGAACAAAATTTCATATGTCAAAGTTCGTAGATATGATCTTTTTTTCTGGAGACCATATAATGCATGAATTTATAGCCATTGTATTTTATTTTCAGTTGCATTTCTGCAAAATAGTTCTACTTTCTCACTCGATTTCTTGTGTATCCTTTTCTTCCTTATTATACTGTGCGACAAGATTTTGGCTGGGTAAAATTTCTATAAGGTACGAAGGAACTTGATTTTTATATAAAAGCACCAGATGAAAAAAAATCAAAGTTCGGAGCTATGACGTGATTATTTTTTTGCTAGTGACCCCATTATACATTAAGATATAGTTTCAAATCTAAAACGAATGGGGAATATTTTTGTAGAACATATCGTCCTTCTCACTCGTTTCCTTGTGTGTCCTTTTCATTCGTCATTTTTTGAACCGGTCCCCAATTATTACAAGAAGTGATTTTTCATCCTCGCAGTATTCTACAAAAATGTTGCTCATACGATTTTAGGTAGGGTCCTCAAAGATGAGAAATCGTTATTTTAAAGATTTAATGGACTTTTCTCAATTTTACCCGAATCATGAAACAAAAACCCTATATGTATTTAAATAAATTCCCTATAAATTCTTGATTATGGAGAACTGTCGGATTCGTCCGAATCACTTACAAAACGATGTATAGTTATGACGAATACTCAAAAAAAAAAAAAAACCAATTTCGAGGAAGAAAAAACCGGTTTTGAACCGGATATTCTGATAACAAAACCGGTTTCAATACCCTATACGAATATCATAAGAAAGCTAATAAACCAATACACTATTATTTTAATATACGGTTTAAAAATATTGAAACTCGAGGAAGAAAGAACCGGTTTTCTAAAATGTTTAATCGGATATTCGGATAATAAAGACCCTACATATCATTAGATATCTAATAAACAAAGGCGCTATTACCAGTTTAGTTATTTTAATACCCGGTTCAAAATTTTTGAAACTCGGTTCTTTCTTCCTCGATTTTCGTACGATTCATTTACTTAAATATATATATATATATAACTTTAATCCAAATACACAATGAAACAAATTTCGAGGAAGAAAGAACCGGTTTTCTAAAATTTTGAACTGGATATTCTGATAATAAAACCGGGTTTAATACACTATATGTATATCATTTGAAATCTAATAAACAAACGAACCAAAGTTATTGAACCGGACTAATAGCGGTTTAATTATTTTAATACCCGGTTCAAAAGTTTTGAAACTTGGAAAGAAAGAACCCGGTTTCTGAAATTTTCAATCGGATATTCTGATAATAAAACCGGGTTTTATACCCTATATGCATATCATTAGAAATCTAATAAACCAAGGTTAATTATTTTAATATCCGGTTCAAAATTTTTGAAACCTTGTTCTTTCTTCCACGATTTTTGTCCGAATCATTTACTTAATTGAATATAAATTTAAGCCAAATACTAAAAAAACAAATTGAGGAAGAATGAACCAGTTTTCAACAATTTTGAACCGGCTATTCTGATAAAAAACGGTTTTAATACTCCTATGTATGTCATTAGAAAGCTAATAAAAAAACGCCCTAAATTTATTGAATCGGCCTAATATCGGTTTTAATATTTAAATATTCGATTGAAAAAAATTTTGAAATCCGATTCTTTCTTCCTCAAAATGTTTTTTTTTTTTTTTTTTTTTTTTTTGTATTTGTCATAATTATATACGTTTTTAGTAAATAGTAGGGACCCCGTTATATGGGTTTGGATAGACCTCACTATCTTGATTTCAACGGGCGGCCATGTTTAAATTGACATAGAGATTTATTCTGAACATGAATATATACTCTAAACCAGGGTCAGGCAAAAAACCGTTTTTATGCTCTTTTTCACACAAATTACTCTCAAAGAGAGCAAGCGAGTGGGAGTTTTCCTGATGCGTCCCTAAGGCATATTTGTTGAATACTGTAGGAGTCTAGATGCTCCTTTATAGAAGTTCATAAAGACTTTTAATAGGAGTCTATAAAAACTCCTTTATAGGAGTCTATAAAGACTCCTTTATATGATTCTACAAAGAATCCTTTCTAGGAAAGTGTAAAGACTTCTTTATAGGACTCTATAAAGGCTTGTTTACAGGAGTCTGTAAAGACTACTTTATAGAGGTCTATAAATACGAATATATAGGAGTCTATAAAGGCTCCTTCATAGGAGTATATAAAGACTAATCTATAACGACTCCTTTACTGGAGTCTATAAAGGTTCCTTTTATGGGGGTTTATAAATAATCCTTTTATAGGGGTTTATAAATACTCCTTTATAGGAGTTTATACAACACCTTTATATTTCTTTATATTCTTAATCCATTGTTTTAGGGGAATATCCCCATAGTCATTTTGTCCTCAGGAATATTGCTCTAAAGGTGGTTTATTGCCTCCATGTTTAACTAATTGTAATAGATTACAATGATCATCCACCTTCCCCCTATCCGCCACCTGGCGATCTGCCCTAATGAAACTGACAAACTCCCTCATTTATTTAGCCGCTTTTGCCCGCATTTACTTAAGGGAACCCCCCATTCTCGATTTTAATTTTTCAAGATTTTCAATGGGCTGGTAAATCAATACCAATGCTTGTTAAGGTTTGTAACTTTACACATATATAATTGAAGATTTAAAATAGAAGAAAAATAATTTACAAAAAAATTTTGTTGTTGTTTTTTGTAATTAAAGAAAAGTCCTTATTTTTGATGGCGGGCACGATAACTCCTCACTGGAACATCGGAATCCGAAAATTCCAACGGTGTTAGAAAGAGTACATGTCTGGCTCTCGTATGAACTAGGATTATTGACTTCGCTCTAAAATTAACAAAATGGCGGACCTTTAAAAAAATATTTTTGGAAAATCGCCGATTTTTTACCAAAACCCAAGTTAAAAAATAAGGAAGATCTTCACCGATTGGTTTTATCCTAGTTCATACGATAGCTATACACTCACAGAGAAACGTGTAAAAATTTGAAATCGATTGGGTTATTAGTTTTTGAGTTATCGTGCCCGCCATTCGCAAAAAAATGTTTAGAGAAAAATGCGTTTAAAGTTTGAGAAGCCCTTCAGTCGTCACTTGATGCTGACACAATAAATCGGCTATACCTTCAAGAGTTCTTGAGATTTTCATTTGAAATTTTGTAGGCACATTCTATAATTAGTGTAGATTCGAATTATATCAACAACATTTTTGACCCCGAGAATGGGTGGGGTCCCCTTAAGTGCAGGATGAATGTCTTTTATTTAATCCTATTAAATTTGGCACGACTGTATATGAAAGTGCTCTTATACAGGTCTGGTTCATCAGTTAGTTCTTACTTTAAAATCAGTTTCATATAAAACTTATAGCATCACATTTTCAATTCAACACAATTATATTTCCACATACTTTTTCTAATTATTTAACTGTTTTACAACCTTCATCTCTAATAACAATGTTCGAATAGTTTCTAACACCTTGTAGAATATGTTAGGAATAAATCTGAATTAAGCGACTTTACATTGCCCGTTATATATCTATATTTTCTATTACTCGTACTAAATTTTTCTCATTTATTTATTACATAGAAACTACTGAACGTTATTTATACAAAAAATAATTTCTTCTAAATGTTGATCTTATTTTTTTTTATTTTGTAATATTGTTGAATATTAAGACCAGAATAAAATTTTGAAAAAATTGTTTCTTACTTAAAGTATAAAAGAAAAAAAATTATCATTAATTTATAAAGTAATTAATAACTAATTATTAACTAAAACTAATGTAAGTGATTATAGATACAAACAAAATATTTATATCAATACTAAAAAATTAAAAACAAAAGAAAAAACTATATACACACAGATATTGGCCTTTAATTTTTTGTCTATTTTTTAAAATACAAACTATAAAACCAATGAGAATTTCTTAACTAATTAAACAAAAGAAGAAAAAAACAGAGAAATGAAAATATATATGCAAATAACATTAACAACAAAACACACATACACAAACAGACAACTAATTCAGGCAACAAACTGCGCTGGTTGCTCAGATATAAAGCTTGAAAGAATTAAAACACACACATACATATGCAACGACAAGAAAAGAACAAGACAGCTACAACCACCACCACCTCCACCAACTACTCAAAGACACACATACACACTAAAGTGCTAAATAATGAATGCTAACAACAACAACAACAACAAGAGGAAAAATGAAAAGCGGAAAAAGAAAATTTAATTTTCACCATAAATAAAGTTACGTTGCGGAAATACAAGCGAAATAAAACACAGTGAACTCAAAATGAGTAAGAGGAAAAAATGCTCAGTTGTGAGGGCAACTAGTTAATAAAGACTTCTTGATAGCAGTTTATAAATAATCCTTTATAGGAGCCTATATAGACTCCTTTATAGAAGTCTATAAACACTTCTTTATAATAGCCTTATAAGAGTCTATAAAGACTTCTTTATAGGAGTCTATAAAGACTCCTCTTTAGGAGTGCTTCATAGGTCTATAAAACTCTATAAAGACTCCCTTAGGAGCCTAAAGGATTCTATAAAGTCTTTATAGGAGCTTATAAAGACTTATTTATAGGAACCTATTTATAGAAGTCTAAAAAGACTGTTTCATATGAGTCTATAAAGGCTCCTTTATAAGTGTTTATAAAGACTCCTTTATAGGAGTCTATAAAGACTCCTTTATAGGAGTCTATAAAGACTCCTTTATAGGAGTCTATAAAGACTCCTGTATAGGAGTCTATAAAGACTCCTTTATAGGAGTCTATAAAGACTCCTTTATAGGAGTCTATAAAGACTCCAATATATAAAGACTCCTTTATAGAAGTCTATAAGCACTTGTTTATAAAAGCCTATAAAGACTCCCTTATAGGAGTCTATAAAGACTCCATTATAGGAGTCTATAAAGACTGCTCTATAGGAGTGTATGAAGACTCCAAAGACTCCTTTAAATGAGTCTATAAAGACTCCTTTATAGGAGTCTATAAAGACTCCTTTATAGGAGTATATAAAGACTCCTTTATAGGAGTCTATAAAGATTCCTTTATAGGAGTCTATAAAGACCCCTTTATAAGTCTATAAAGACTACTTTGTAGGACTCTATAAAGACTCCTTTGTAGGAGCCTATAAGGACTCCTTTATAGGACTCTATAAAGACTCCTTTATAGGAGTCTATAAAGACTCCTTTATAGGAGTCTATAAAGACTCCTTTGTAGGAGTCTATAAAGACTCCTTTGTAGGAGTCTATAAAGACTCCTTTGTAGGAGTCTATAAAGACTCCTTTGTAGGAGTCTATAAAGACTCCTTTGTAGGAGTCTATAAAGACTCCTTTGTAGGAGTCTATAAAGACTCCTTTATTGAAGTCTATAAAGACTCCTTTGTAGAAGCCTCTAAAGGCTCCTTTATATGAGTCTATAAAGACTCCTTTATTGAAGTCTATAAAGACTCCTTTATAGGAGTCTGTAAAAGAGCATATAAGGACTCCTTTATTGGAGCCTATAAGGACTCCTTTATAGGAGTCTATAAATGCTCCTTTGTAGGAGCCTATAAGGACACCTTTATAGGAATCTATAAAGACTTTTTTATAGGTGCCTATAAGGACTCCTTTATAAAGACTCATTTATAGGAGTCATTAATGACTCCTTTATATGAGTCTATAAAGACTCCCTTATAGGAGTCTTTAAAGACACCTTTATAGGAGTCTATAAAGACTCCTTTATAGCAGTCTATAAATACTCCTTTATAGCAGTCTATAAAGACTCCTTTATAGCAGTCTATAAAGATTCCTTTATAGGAGTCTGTAAAGACTTCTTCATAGGAGTCTACAAGGACTCATTTATAGTCTATATATATATATATATAAATACTTCTTTATAGGAGTCTATAAAGACTCATTTATAGGAGTCTATGAAGACTCATTTATAGGGGTCTATAAAGATTCCTTTGTAGGAGTCTTTAAAGACTCCTCTATAGGAGTCTATAAAAACTCCTCTGTAGGAGCCCATAAATACTAATTTATGGAAATCTTCAAAGACTCCTTTATAAGAATCTCCAAAGACTCCTTTATAGGAATCTTCAAAGACTCCTTTAGAGGAATATGAGCCTATAAAGACCCCTTTATAGGAGTATATAAAGACTCCTTTATAGGAGACAATAAACACTCCTTCAGAGAAGTTGATAAATACTCCTTTATAGGAGTCTATAAAAGCTCCTTTATAGCAGTCTATAAAGGCTCTTTTATACTAGTCCATAAAGGCAGCTTTGTTGGAGTCTTCAGATAGCCCTTTTATATTTCTACTTCCAACCTAGTTCCCCGCTCAACTGGGAAACATCACTAACACTATCACAAAACACAACTAACGGACAAAAAAAAAAACTCTACTAAGAATGAAACAAAAAATAATAATATATTATTAATTGTTGGCTTTTAAATGGATCTGTATTCAATTTCAAAACAAACAAACAAAAAATTGAAACTTAAAGTTTTACTAATTTTTATTTATTTATTAATAATGAAACATATCATTTTTTTTTAATTCTATATAATATACAAAATCAAAAAAAAATCGATTGAAAGCTATCTGTATGAAATGAAAATGCAAAGAAATGTTATTTTCTGTTTTTGCTAAATTAAAATTTATAGTATAAAATATATTTATGTTTTTAAATAAAAAAATATTCATTTAAATTTTTGTAAATTTTCCGTATATACATAAAGTCAATTCATAAACTGTGTCTTTAAATTGTTGAAAAAAAAATTAAAAATAACAAAAAAACATAAATTTTAACCACCCCGAAAAAGAAAATATTGCAAATAAAAAATAAAATATTATTATATATCCAAAAAGAAAAAAAGAACATTTTATTTTCTTTTTTGTAAAAAAAGAATATTTTTTTAATTCGTTTTTCTCACCATTACATACATACAAACATATATACCCCCAAATGTCGTAACAGCTTTTATTCATGGTCATTACTCGTGCAAAACATGAAATCCAAACCAAAAAAAGCAAAACCAAATTTTAAAACTTCATACCACCACTATCCTAAGCATGCCTGTAGAAATAAATAAATGAAAATCAAAAAAAAAAACATAACATAAAACAAAATGAAATGAAAAATTAACCCAACACAATTACACTTAACTTTTTTCCACTGTCAAAAGGGAAACCAAAATTAGAAAACAAAAAACTCCTCAAAGAATTCCGAAAGGGATTCATTAAAGTTTCAACGAAACAAGTAAAACAAGTGTCAGTCGGTGTTGTCGACAGATATATACATTTAGGGCATGGCTTGTGGAGGTCTAAAGCATTATACACAGGTCAGGTCGCTATGGAAAATCAAGGCATTCATAAAATGGAAATAACTTTTGAGCGAACTGCGATTTTTGGAAGATTTAAACGGTTATAAGAAACTTAGAATTCACTCCTTACATATGTGGTAAAATACATTTCAAATTCGGATCATAATTAAGTAAATTTTGCTAAAAAAATATCTCAAGCCATTTCAAAATTTTTTGAATTTTACCAATACTTTCATTTTTGATTACAACCTGTCAATTTTGTAGTCGGACGGGGCCGACCCTACACAACATCCACGAAAATCTAACTTTGCCTTATTTGCATCCTCTTGACACCCGACTAAAGGTCAACAAATATTAGCAATATTCAGTAGACGAGGGCTGTACTTGTCCAGATTATCTTTGCAGTGGGTTATGTTGTGATGTTGGGCTTTCAATTGTGGCCTATAGATTGAGTCAAAAACAAAACACTAGTGAGCGGAGCAGTATAGTCGGACGGGCCGACCATACGATACCCTACACAACTACCACGGAACTCTAACTTTCTGCGGATGTTTATTCCGAGTCTGGGTAATATTTCGTAATATTTGCCCCCTCTTGCCCGATTAGAGGTCAACAGCACCTCTTCCTTACATTTTCGAATATTCAGTACAGCCCTTCTAATTACTTGTTCGGATTCCCTTCACGGTGGGTTGTGTTGTGATGTTTGGACTAAATTCGACTCGAAAACACACAAAAAAAATTAAGTTTTCTATCCATTTCACCCCAAAAGTTTAATCTGATCATCACCGAAAATTGTAGGCGTTGTCCTTGACCATAACTGGAATTTCATGGAAAATTTCAAAGCGTTCAGCGCTACATTTCCGCCCTCTGATGTGGTAATGGGTTACAAAATAATATCTGAGTACGTAAGTCATGGAAAATTTCAAAGCGTTCAGCGCTACATTTCCGCCCTCTGATGTGGTAATGGGTTACAAAATAATATCTGAGTACGTAAGCACCTGTAAATATTTGAGTGTAACTCCCACATCTGAGTAGATACATAACTATATTTGATAACAATTTAAAGGCTAACCACTCCTCTTGGATATCAATTCCTCGGTTCTATATCCTACAGGAGTAAATATATACGCTACAGAATACAATTTTTTTCATTTTTCACACAAAAGTCTGGGTCCATTTGACCCGCTAAATATTGAGCGATCTTTATCAAAACATGCAAGTTTATTCTCTAGCCCGATCCCCTTCTCCATGCAAAAATTCGCGGTGTTTGGGCCATAATTGCGGCTTCTGGAGCGACCAGAAAACCCGACAAAAATAAAGTTTTTGGTCCATTTCATCCCCTAAATATTAACCGATCTTTTCCAAAAACAATAGGGGTCTTCATTGGCCAGAACCCATCATACATGCAAAATTTCGTGAAGATTGGTCCATAACTGTGGCCTCTATCGTGTTTACAAATTATAATGGACAGACGGACGGACACACATGTCTAGATCGACTCAGCTAGTCGAGATATGACGATTGGTATACTTAAAGGTGGGTCTAGGACCAATATTTCGCGGCGTTACAAACTTTTGGTACTGCACAATGCACAATTACTGCCTGTAAGAAATTAGGGGTTTTCAAATTCATTAAATTTTTTGGATAAAACTCTAATGGATTCCCAAATGAATTCTTTGAGAGATGTTTTTGCTTTCCACTCCTAAAAAACACATATATTTTTTATCACAAATATTAGCAAGCACCACCTTCCAACATCCAAAACCAAATAACATATGGAACAAATATATAAACAGCAACAACAACTACAAATGCAACTCAAACTCATCTAGCAAACAAATTAAACAGAGTCATATCAATAACACAAAGAAACCGAAAAAAATGCAAAACGTCTTCGTCAACGTTATAATTTTTTTGCAAATTTATTAATAGAGATGAAATCAAATGCAAACAAATTATCTATATATATATATATATATATATATATATATACAACACACCCGCATGTATTTATCGTATACATACAAAGAAACAAAGAATAATACATATTAATCACATATACATACATATTTCATGAGCATAAATGCAGACATATAAACAGCAGCAAGAAACTATTTACAAAGCCGATAAACGATAAAAGAAAAAAAATCAAATTAGTCACATAAATCATAAGGTTATACCAGTACATACATGTATACATAAGCATAGCGGCGCATATACATATACATATCTATAAACAAAGCATGTTGATTATATGTACTTCCATAGAACATACTAAAAACTGGACACAGGGCAAAAAATGTTTAGTTTTTTTTATTTCTTCGAATCTGAACTTACGTTCAATATTTATAAAATAGAATTGCATTATTTACACTGGAACACTGGGCATATGTGGCGTATGCATAATATAAGTATTTGAAATATTAATGTGTATACGACACAGTGACTTGGTATAATTAAATTAATCAAATAAGTCAACTGTGTGCTCCAAAAAAATTCTAATGAAACTCTGAAAGAGTGTATTGAAAACTTATAATAATGTGTGAAACACATAAGTATGAAACTGACGAAGCAGAAATTACATTGAAAGACTGACGTACAAGTTTAAGAAAATTTCGAAAATTTTCCTTACAGGTTTCTAGCATTCTAAAATGCCAACATTGTGTAAAGATTGCGATCTTTACAAAATGTTGACATTTGCCTAATATTGAGAAACAGTCTATGATTTTTATAACATTTTTATACCCTTCACCACACTGTGGTACAGGGCATTATGTCTTTGTGCATATGTTTGTAACAGGCAAAAGGAAACGAGATAGACACATGGTTCCTTTTGAGAATATGCATAGAATCACTTTCTGCCTCGATTTATGCATGTCCGTCCGTCTGTCCATGTTAAATTGTAAACATAGTACAGGTCGCAGTTATTATCCGAATTGGATGAAATTTTGTACAACTCATATATTTGGCCCAAGGACAAACCCTATTGAAATTGGGTAAAATCGGTTCAGATTTAGATATAGCTCCCATATATAGTTTCGTCCGATTTTATGCAAATGGTGCACCAAAGTCCCTAAATATCTTTCGATTTGCACGAAATTTGGCACAACGTATTGAATTGAGCCTAGTGTGATGTCTTCCAAGTTTCGTGAAAATCGGTCCAGATTTAGATATAGCTCCCATATATAGTTTCGACCGATTTTACGCAAATGGTGCACCAATGTCCCTATATATCATTCGATTTGCACGAAATTTGACACAGCGTACTGAATTATGTCAAGAACGATGTGTGCTAAGTTTCAAGAAAATCGGTCCAAATTTAGATATAGCTCCCGTATATATTATCGTCCGATTTTATGTAAATGGTGCACCAATGTCCCTATATATCATTCGATGTGCACGAAATTTGGCATAGCTTACTGAATGGAGTCTACAATTATGTGTGCAAAGTTTCGTGAAAATCGGTCCCGATTTAGATATAGCTCCCATATATATTATGGTCCGATTTTATGTAAATGGTGCACCAATGTCCCTATATATCATTCGATGTGCACGAAATTTGGCATAGCGTACTGAATTATGTCAAGAACGATGTGTGCAAAGTTTCGTGAAAATCGGTCCAGATTCAGATATAGCTCCCGTATATATATTCGTCCGATTTTATGTAAATGTTGCATCAATGCCCCTATATATCATTCGATTTGCATGAAATTTGGCATAGCGTACTGAATTAAGTCTGAAATGATGAGTGGTAAGTTTCGGTAAAATCGGTTCATATTTAGATGTAGCTCCTATACATATTTTCGTTCGATTTTATGTAAGTGGTCCCCGTATATCCTTGGATTAGCACGAAATTTGGCATAGTACTGAATAAAGTCTAGAGTGATTTGTGTTAAGTTTTGGGAAAATCGATTCAGAATTAGATATAGCTCCCATATATATTTTCGTCCGATTTTATGTAAACGGTACATCAAAGTCGCTGTATATCCACCGATTTTCAATTGTGAGGTTTCATATGTACAACATACCCAAAGTAGTCGGCCCAGTCCGACTTTCCTTACTGGTTATAGACAATTTTTTCCACCGATGTGGCTTTAATTTGAGATTCGTTGTTTTTGCAGAGCGAAAAATATCTTTACGGCAAGATTTCGATATAGGTGAATTTTTTTATATATACCACATATATTGTCAATTGTATTTATTCTAGTTCATACGATACTTATATACGTACAGAACAACGTGTTACAATTTGTGCCCCCCATTCCTAAAAAAACATTGTTTGAAAAAATACGCGTTTAAAGTTTGAGAAGCACTTCTGCCGTCGCCTAATGCTGACACAATAAATCGGCTATTTCTTGAAATTTTCATATGAAATTTTAAAGGAACATTCTTCAATTAGTAGTATGGGTTCGAATTAAATAAAAATAACCAGTAAGCGGAGCAGTACAGTCGCACGAGGCCTACCCTACCACTGAGCCAGGGTCACATTTCATAATATAAATTTCAGAAATTTTTAATGGATAATTATACCCTCAACCTTATGGCTAAAGAGGGTGTATATAATTTAACACGGTGAAAATGTTGGTTCTAGACCCCATGTTTCTTTGGACCAAATAAGTTTCAGAAA
Source organism: Musca vetustissima (assembly GCF_032173495.1). NCBI lineage: Eukaryota > Metazoa > Arthropoda > Insecta > Diptera > Muscidae > Musca > Musca vetustissima. Next base: position 75,561 of record NW_026888929.1, read on the forward strand.
ATTTTAGATTTCATCCAAACTGTGCCCATCTTATTATTTCTTCCAAACTTAGTTCAAATTCAAAGATGGGGAATATCGGTCCACTCCTTCTAGAACCTCCAAACAAATATGAACCCAATGTAGCAAATTTCAGCGAATTCGGTTGAAATACGTGCTCAAGAATTGAGGGGTACTGTTATATGGGGGGTACCAGAAAAAATGACCTATATTTATAATTTCAAGTAGGGAGATTTGCTACCCAATAAGAACTCAACGTACCAATTTACAGCCAATTCGGTCTAAAAATGCGATCAAAAAACCCAAAATACCGAAAATTGGGGGGTACTCTTATAGGGGTGCTATCCCAAAAAATGGACCGATATTTATAATTTTTAGTGGGGAGATTTGCTACCCATTAAGAACTCAAAGTACCAAATTTAAGCGAATTCGGTTGAAAAACAAGCGAATTCGGCTGTCGGAAAAAATGGATCTATACTTATAATTTTAAGTGGGGAGATTTTCTACCCAATAAGAACTCATCGTACAAAATTTCAGCGAATTCAGTTGAAAAACGCGCTAAAGAACCCCAAAATACCGAAAATTGGGGGTACCCTTATATGGGGGCTATCCGAAAAAATGGACCTATATTCATAATATTTTTTGGGGGGGATTTGGAACCTATTAAGAACCCAGTGTACCATATTTCAGCGTATTCGGTTGAAAAACTGTATTAAATTTCAGCGTATTCGGTTGAAGAACGCGCTCAAGAACCCCAAAATACCGAAAATTTGGGGGGTACTGTTATATGGGAGCTATGCCTAAACGTGAACCGATATATCCCATCTTCGAACTTGACCTGCCAGCAGACAAAAGACAACCCTATGCAAAATTTCAGCACCCTATCTCATTTCCTTCAGAAGATAGCGTGATTACAACGGACGGACAGACAGACGGACGGACATGGCTAGATCGTCTTAGAATTTTACCCTGATCAAGAATATATATACTTTATAGGGTCGGAAATGAATATTTCGATGAGTTACAAACGGAATGACAAAAATTATAATTCATTTCAATTCTCAATCGATACAATTTTTAATACATTTTCATAGTTATTACCTTATTCCAAAAACTGTAAACATTTGTTGCACTGTGTCCATCTACCATACATACGTATTGTTATTGTAAAGGATCGAAAAAAACAAAATAATATGACAAATATACATATGTAATAATGTTTTTTATTTTTATTATTTTTATTTACAGTTTGCTTTCGAACAGACATTTCACCATCGCCCAGCAAACAAAACTCGCCAACCACCCACCCGCCAACACCTCATCATCTTCACAATAACAAGAACAACCAACAAAAAAAACACACACAAACGTAAACCTAACTAAACCAAACCTTATCATTTAAATCGATATTCAATTAAATTAAATTCTTTTGCAGACATACTATAAATATTAGTATGTGTGTGTGTACGTGTACGTATTTGCGTGTGTGTTTTATTGTGGCTACAAACCTATATTTATATATGTTGTACATACAAGTGTATCACAAAACAAATATTTACCCATATATACTTAAAGACAAGTTTTTCCTTTTGGTTAAACACACACACACCCAAACACATTCATACATAAACTTAAATCGCCACAAATATCCTAAACTACCGAACCAATACCCCCCAAATAAAAATATATATTATTTCATTCAATGCCTGGCCTATAGAAAATTTAACAAATAATTGAGTGAATGAATGAATGAATGCTTGGTTTTACATTCATCGACTAGCAAGCTCAACTATTTGTTTATTATGGTCGGCCGACCTATCGACCCTTGACACATTAACATACATCGTTTTTATTTATAATTGAGAACTTTTACTTTCACTTTTATGTTTTTGTTGTGAAAGTTTTCATGATTGTGGTGTGAAATAAATTTTTCGTTGAGTGCAGAAGTTTTTCTCGCTCTCGTTTTCAATTTTTTTTTTAAAAAGTTTTAACAAAGTGCACTGTGCTGTTGCTGCTGCTCCATAAAATGCATCATTAATCACAGCAAAGATGTAGAAAAACGAAAAATAAAACGATTAAAATCGAAAATAAATTGTTTTGCAAAACAATTTCAAAGGCGGTTAATTTCAGCATTTAAAACTAATTCGCATGCAAAACAAATAAAATATTGGTTAAATGATATGTTGCTAGGATAAAAAGGCAGTTCAGAGCATAAGTTTTATTTATGGAGCTCCTCTGCATAAAACAATTTATTTATACCCCCTAAAATATGGTGGCAAATATATTAAATTTGCATTCCGTTTGCAACAACTCAAAGTTTTGTGGATTTTTTCTTGATTGATAAAATCTAAGTAGATTTAATCACCTCCGTTTTTATACCCTTCACCACACTGTGGTACAGGGTATTATGTATTTGTGCATATGTTTGTAACAGTCAAAAATAATCGAGATAGACCCATGGTTCCTTTTGAGAATATGCATAGAATCACTTTCTGAGTCGATTTATGCATGTCGGTCTGTCCGTCCATGTATTTTTGTTAACAAAGTACAGGTCGCATTTATGATCCATTTGGATGAAATTTGGCACAGGTCACTTAATTGGCCCAAGGACGAACCTTTTTGAAATTGGAGGAAATCGGTCCACGTTTAGGCATAGCTCCCATATATGGGTACCCCCAATTTTCTTAATTTTGAGGTTATATAGCGCCTTTTTTAACTGAATTCGCTGAAATTTGGTACTTTGAGTTCTTATTGGGTAGCAAATCTCCCTACCAAAAATTATAAATAAAGGTCTATTTTTTCGGATAGCCCCCATGTAAGGGTTCCCCCCAATTTTCGGTATTTTGGGGGTTTTGATCGCATTTTTGGCCGAATTCGCAGAAATTTGGTACTTTGAGTTCTTATTGGGTAGCAAATCTCTCTACCAGAAATTATAAATAAAGGTCAATTTTTTCGGATAGCACCCATATAGGGGTACCCCCAATTTTCGGTATTTTCGGGTTCATGGGCTCGTTTTATAACTGAATTCTCTGAAATTTTGTAAATTGGGTTCTTATTGGGTTCCAAATTACTCAACTAAAAATTATAAATATAGGTCCAGTTTTTCTGGTAGTCCCCATATAACGGTACCCCCAAATTTTTGGTATTTTGGGGGTTCTGATCGTATTTTTCGACCGAATTGACTGTAATTGAGTACGTCGAGTTCTTATTAGGTAGCAAATCTCTCCACTATAAATAATAAATATAGGTCAATTTTTTCTGGTAGCCCCCATATAAGGGTACCCCCCAATTGTCGGTATTTTGAGGTTCTTGAACCAAATTCTTTATATACCCTTCACCACACTGTGGTACAGGGTATTATGTCTTTGTGCATATGTTTGTAACAGGCCAAAGGAAACGAGAAAGACACATGGTTCCTTTTGAAAATATGCATAGAATCACTTTTTGAGTCGATTTAACAAATTAGGTCTAGAATGATGTGTGTTAAGTTTCCAGAAAATCGGTTCAGATTTATATATAGCTCCCATATATATTTTCGTCCGATTTAATGTAAATGATGCACCAAAGTCCCTATATATCTTTGGATTTGCACGAAATTTGGCACAGCGTAATGAATTATCTCTAGAATGATGTGTGTTAAGTTAAGTCCCTGTATATGAACAAAAGCCTCAAATTAACAATTTAGTATCGGTTGCAGAATGACGTGTTTATGGTTCCAATTTCATTTTACTGGTCCTTTAAAAATGCGACGTCTGTTAGGATTCATCTGTTGAATATACTCAAAGTGGTGAAGGGTATCATATAGTCGGCCCCGTCCGACTTTACTTCTTTCCTTACTGGTTAAATTTTGAACAGTGCGGCGTACCAAAACTCTTGTATGAATTGTACGCAAACGACTCTAAATCTGCAAGAATGAAATAAAATTAGCAATGATGAAATGAGGAGTATTTTTTAAACGTATCCTTCCTCTACCTCCTTTTTATACCCTTCACCACACTGTGGTACAGGGTATTATGTCTTTGTGCATATGTTTGTAACAGGCAAAAGGAAACGAGATAGACACATGGTTCCTTTTGAGAATATGCATAGAATCACTTTTTAAGTCGATTTATGCATGTCCGTCCGTCCGTCTGTCTGTCTGTCTGTGCATGTTAAATTGTAAACAAAGTACAGGTCGCATTTATGATCCGAATTGGATGAAATTTGGCATAGGTCACTTATTCGGCCCAAGAACGAACCCTATTGAAATTGGGAAAAATCGGTTCAGATTTAGATATAGCTCCCATATATATATATATATATATTTAACCGATTCAATGTAAATGGTCCCTATATATCTTTCGATTTGCACGAAATTTGGTACAGCCTAATCATTTAGGTCTAGAATTATGTCTGCAAAATTTCATGAAAATCAGTCCAGATTTAGATATAGCTCCCATATATAGTTTCGTCCGATTTCATGTAAATGGTGCATCAAAGTCCCTATATACCCTTCGATTTGCACGAAATTTGGCATAACGTACTGAATTAAGCCTAAAGTGATGTCTGCCAAGTTTCGAGAAAATCGGTCCAGATTTAGATATAGCTCCCATATATAGTTTCGTCCGATTTCATGTAAATGGTGCACCAAAGTCGCTATATATCTTTCGATTTGCACGAAATTTGGCATAACGTACTGAGTTGACCGTAGAGTGATGTCTGCCAAGTTTTGAGAAAATCGGTTCAGATTTAGATATACCTCCCATATATAGTTTCGTCCGATTTCATGTAAATGGTGCCCCAAAGTCCCTATATATCTTTCGATTTGCACGAAGTTTGGCATAACTTACTGAATTAAGCCTAGAGTGATGTCTGCCAAGTTTCGAGAAAATCGGTCTAGATTTAGATATAGCTCCCATATATAGTTTCGTCCGATTTCATGTAAATGGGGCACCAAAGTCCCTATAGATCCTTCGTTTTGCACGAAATTTGGCATAACGTACTGAATTGAGCCTAGAGTGATATCTGCCAAGTTTCGAGAAAATCGGTTCAGATTTAAATATAGCTCCCATATATATTTTCGTCCGATCCGACCCTTCACCACACTGTGGTACAGGGTATTATGTCTTTGTGCATATGTTTGTAACAGGCAAAAGGAAACGAGATAGACACATGGTTCCTTTTGAGAATATGCATAGAATCACTTTTTAAGTCGATTTATGCATGTCCGTCCGTCCGTCTGTCTGTCTGTCTGTGCATGTTAAATTGTAAACAAAGTACAGGTCGCATTTATGATCCGAATTGGATGAAATTTGGCATAGGTCACTTATTCGGCCCAAGGACGAACCCTATTGAAATTGGGAAAAATCGGTTCAGATTTAGATATAGCTCCCATATATATATTTAACCGATTCAATGTAAATGGTCCCTATATATCTTTCGATTTGCACGAAATTTGGTACAGCCTAATCATTTAGGTCTAGAATTATGTCGGCAAAATTTCATGAAAATCGGTCCAGATTTAGATATAGCTCCCATATATAGTTTCGTCCGATTTCATGTAAATGGTGCATCAAAGTCCCTATATACCCTTCGATTTGCACGAAATTTGGCATAACGTACTGAATTAAGCCTAAAGTGATGTCTGCCAAGTTTCGAGAAAATCGGTCCAGATTTAGATATAGCTCCCATATATAGTTTCGTCCGATTTCATGTAAATGGTGCACCAAAGTCGCTATATATCTTTCGATTTGCACGAAATTTGGCATAACGTACTGAGTTGACCGTAGAGTGATGTCTGCCAAGTTTTGAGAAAATCGGTTCAGATTTAGATATACCTCCCATATATAGTTTCGTCCGATTTCATGTAAATGGTGCCCCAAAGTCCCTATATATCTTTCGATTTGCACGAAATTTGGCATAACTTACTGAATTAAGCCTAGAGTGATGTCTGCCAAGTTTCGAGAAAATCGGTCTAGATTTAGATATAGCTCCCATATATAGTTTCGTCCGATTTCATGTAAATGGGGCACCAAAGTCCCTATAGATCCTTCGTTTTGCACGAAATTTGGCATAACGTACTGAATTGAGCCTAGAGTGATATCTGCCAAGTTTCGAGAAAATCGGTTCAGATTTAAATATAGCTCCCATATATATTTTCGTCCGATTTCATGTAAATGGTGCACCATAGTCCCTATATATCTTTCGATTTGCACGAAATTTGGCATAACGTACTGAATTAAGCCTTGGGTGATGTCTGCCAAGTTTCGTGAATATTGGTTCAGATTTCGATATCGCTCCCACATATAGTTCCGCCAGATTTTATGTAAATGGTGCACCAAAGTTGATATATATCTTTCGATTTGCACGAAATTTTGATTTGACGATTTTGATTTTCTAAAAAAACAAATGTGTACCTCAATTGAATAATAGAGTTTTTTATCTATATAAGCCTGTCACTTCAAAAAAATTTCTCTTTCACCAAAAAAAAGCCCCCCATAAAAATCCACTCAATGTAATGACACTTTTTTTTGGGGGCGACATTTTACTTTCATTCGAAATTAATTAACTGATATTTTAATGTGTAATCGAGCATAGAAAAAGTCATTAGCATATATAACAAAAAAACGCCCCCAATAAATTTCACACGTACAAACGCGCACGTACGCACACACATATAGATGATCACATAGGGGGAAAAGTGAATTTTAATTAACTTTTTGTTGCTTAATAAATAAACAAAACAGGAAAAAAAACTCGATATATATTATAATCAATATTTCACAGCCACACACCAACGCCTCATCATCATCATCATCCCTGCAACAGGACACCGTTTACATAAAAACCAATTTTATATTAATTTTTGTTTTGGTTTCATTTTAAACCAATATTTTACAACACATCCACTCAACAAACAACAACAACAATGTAAACACAATATAACATTTTATTAATTTTATGTTGTTGTTTTTCTTTTCATGATTTCCAATACAAACTGTTGTTGCAACTTGTGAAATTAAATTTTGAAAACTTAGTTTTTATTTATTTTTTTGCATTTTAATTGACTAAATTGAAACCGGTTGCAAACTATAGAAAAAATGTTAAATAACAAAATATATTAGTATAGTAAAAAAAGTAATAATAATACAGAAAACAAGAAATAATAAAATCAAATTATAGCTAAATTAAAAATTATAACAGAAAAAAATGTCTACATAAACGTGAATCGATTGTGGTTTTCTTTTTTGGAATGATATGGAATTTAATGAGGTAAATTGGACGGCTATATGCATGCCTAGTTAGAAAATATCGTATTTTTTAGTTTCATTAGTCTAAGTAGGCTTCAAAACTATCTCCAGCTAGCTGGCTGTGCATGGACATTTTTTTAAACTAATACAAAATCAAATATAAACATATAAAATTTATTGTTTCTCAAATTTATCTGTAAGCCTCAAAAGCGAAAGAAGTACATAAGTTCCACAAAGTATACTCTTACTTAGCTTGCTTGTGACTGAAGATTTGTTCCATAAACCGAGTATAAACCAGTAAGGAAAGTAGTAAAGTCGAATGGGGCCGACTATATGATACCCTTCACCACTTTGGGTACATCCAACAGATGCATTTTAACAGTCGTCGCATTTTCGAAGGACCATTGACATGCAATTGGATAACCTAAAATATGTGATCTATATCTAAATGTGAACCGACTTAGATCAATCCATAAACATGTCATTCTGTAACCTATACTAAACTCTTCATTCATTTGAATAGATAGAGAATGAGACAAAGTTTTGTAAATCGATTTAAAGCAAATCTCAATCGGACACTCGTTGATTATTTGAAACCCAATAAACCTGAAATCGGTCGAAATTTGAAATTTGTAACGCCGCGAAATATTGGTCCTAGACCCACCTTTAGGTATACCGATCGTCATATCACGACTAGCTGAATCGATCTAGACATGTGTGTCCGTCCGTCTGTCCATTATAATTTGTAAACACGATACAGGCCACAGTTATGAACCAATCTTCACGAAATTTTGCACGTAGGTTGAGTTCTGGCCAATGAAGGCCCCTATTGTTTGTGGAAAAGATCGGTTAATATTTAGGGGATGAAATGGACCAAAAACTTTATTTTTGTCAGATTTTCTGGTCGCTCCAGAGGCCGCAATTATGGCCCAAACACCGCGAATTTTTGCATGGAGAAGGGGATCCAGCCAAAGAATAAGCATGCCTGATAAAGATCGGTCAATATTTTGTGTGAAAAATAACAAAATTTGTATTCTATGGCGTATATGTTTGCCCCTGAAGGACCTAGACCCAAAGAAGTTGATAGTATGTTCAAGAGGAGTGGTTAACCTTGAAATTGATACCAATTATATGGTCGTATGTACACAGATGTGGAAATTACACATAAATATTTACAGTTGCTTACGTATTCAGACATTATTAAGTAACCCAAAACCACACTAGAAGGCGGAAATATAGCGCTGATAGCTTTGAAAATATCCATGTGATTCCAGATATGGTCAAGGACAACGCCTATAATTTTCGGTGATGATCAGATAATAATTTTGGGATGAAGTGAACCGAAAACTTAACATTTTGTGTTATTTATTTATTTTATTTTCTGAGTCCATCTATAGGCCACAATTGAAAGCCCATCATCATAACAAAACTCACGGTAAAGAGAATCTGGACAAGTACAGCCCTCGTCTACTGAATATTTGTAATATTTCTTGACCTTTAGTCGGGTTTCAAGAGGGTGCAAAAAACGCAAAGTTAGATTTTTGTGGCAGTTGTGTAGGATATTATATGGTCGGTCCCGTCCGACTATACTGCTCCGCTTACTGGTTTTATACTCAATTTGGTACGTTTTACAAAATTTCTCGTCAATCTGACAAAATAAGGAGTTTCGGGGCACCATTTAAATAAAATCGGAAGAAAAAATATATAGGAGCTATATCTAAATCTGAACCGATTGCAACGAAACTTGTCACAGGTTACGTTATACTAATTTCAGTACGTTTTGTGCATATCGGCCATCACTTACTTAAAATCGGAGAAAAATATATAGGAGCTATATCCAAATCCGAACCGATTTTAACGAAAACTAACACACATCATTATAGACTTAATGTAGTACGCTATGCCAAATTTCGTCCAATTAAATATATATATAGGGATTTTGGTCCACCATTTACATTAAATCGGACAAAAATATATATGGGAGCTATATCTAAATCTGAACCGATTTTCACGAAACTTAACACACATCATTCTAGACTTAATTCAATGCACTATTCAAAATTTCATGCAAATCGAAGTATATATAGGGACATTGGTACACCATTTACATAAAATCGTGCGAAAATATGTATGAGCGTTATATCTAAATCTGAACCGATATTCATGAAACTTAACACACCTAATGCAATACTCTGTGCGAAATATTGTGCAAATCGATAGATATATAGGGACTTTGGTGCATCATTTACATTAAATCGGACGAAAATATATATGGGAGCTATATCTAAATCTGAACCTATTTTTACGCTGTGCGAAATTTCGTGCAAATCGAAGGATATATAATGACTTTGGTGCATCATTTACATTAAATAGGACGAAAATATGTATGGGAGTTATATCTAAATCTGAACCGATTTTCACTTTACACACATCATTCTAATTCAATACGCTGTGCGAAATTTCGTGCAAATCGAAAGATGTATAGGGACTTTGGTATACCATTTACATTAAGTCGGACGATTTCAATGGGGTTCATCCTTGGGCGAAATAAATTAGCTGTCCCAAATTTCATCCAAATCGAATGAAAAATTCGACCTGTATTTTGTTTACAATTTAACTCCGACTCCTTCTCAGTTTGTTCAAAGATGGCTGTTACCGCTCGAAATGTTCGACCCATTATGCCGATGTCTTCGGCGTAGGCGAGTAATATGTGTTGTTTGGTGTAAAGAGTGTCATTTCTGTTCACTTTTGCCTTTCATATGAACTTTTCCAGCAGGGTGTTAAAAATATCACACGACAAACTGTCACCTTGCCTGAATCTACGTTCGGTATTAGGGGCTAGGTGGTATACACCCTATACCGTCATCTCTTATATGCTCTGGGGGTATCTTCTTCACCACCACTATTTGATACCACAAGCTTTTCAAAATGCTCCTTCTATTTCCTCAACACGCTGTCTGTATCTGTCATCAGGTTTCAATCTTCTTATCTACAGGAGGGTCTGCCTGCACTAAAGCCATCGGTTTGGTGTTTTATTCGTTGGTAAAATTTCCGGACTTCATTCGGATTCCTGTACATCTCGATTTTCTCACGCTTACGTTTTTATTGTTCTTTCTTCTTTTTTCTGAAAATACGTTTCTACACTCTCCTTGTCTCCCGATAATTCTCCCTCACATCATGTGTTTCTACAGTCTGCAGGGTTGCCCTACTTACTTACTTAGCTGGCTTGTTACAGAACTTTTGTTCCATAAGCCAAGCTTAAAATAGATTTCCAAGCGTGTCGGTCTTGTGCGCATCTCTTCAATTGTAAAGACGATGTTCCGAGATGTTGTCTTGGACTTTCCATCTATTTCGTTACCTTCCCCTTCTGCGTGAACCATCAGTAGGCTCGTTTTTCACATCAGTAGCACTACGACCCTCCTGATCGTACCATGGGTTTCTTGATGGTGGTTTTTGGTATTCAAGTGCTACTTTTGCTGCAGTTTGTAGTGAGTGGACAATTCTTTGCCATTGTGCTTCCATATTATTATCGGGACCAGGAATGTTTTCGTCAAGCAGGTGGGTAAGTTGAGCGGAGTAGGCTTCAGCTATCTGTTGTGATTGCAGCTTTTCGACATTATTATATCAAAAGTAAACAAATTAAAAAGTTCTGAGGGAATTTTGAAATTTGTTCAATTTAGACCCTCAAAGGGATAAATCAGATTAATGTTTTTGTAGAACCAAGCATGCATTGCAATCACAACACGTTGTTGACTTTCACCAGGTCTAAACTTAATGCACCAAAGTTAGTTTTTTTATTTCTGTTCTCAAAAAACTCATGAAGACGGGACACACAGCCAAGAACACAAATTAATAACGAACCTTACATCTTATATTTGGGCCATAATTAAATAGTTTCTTTCTCTTACAGGAATCTCTTTTATAAACGTGTCTTAATGGTATCGCTTAATCAATTTTTAGAATTTGTATACATAGTTAGTGCTATTTAATATTATTTTATTATGCAAATAAATTAAAAGTGATTCAAAAATGTATTCAAACTTATTTTTTTTCGTTTTTTTTTTTTTTGGAGGTAAGTACATTACTGAACTGGTAAGGAATCGTAGGAGAAAAAATATTTCATTAGTCCAAAAATTTCTATCATCACTTTACAGAATTATATAGAAATTTAAAACGGCTTGTCACTTTTTCAAGGTGAATCCTTTTTAATGACTTCGGGCACTCAAACGGTGATTACACTGTGCGACACGAAAATTTTTCAATGGTTCTAATGTACCAAATATGTTTAGTTGGAGTCCCTGGACCACGAAAATACCTTTGGTTTTTCTGATTCACTTCGAAAATTTATTTTATAACGGTAAATATAGAGAAAAACGTGGTTTCATGGATTTTCAATTTAAAACTCGAATAACTTATTTACTTTTTAACAGATTTATATTATTCTTCTTTTTCTTTCGAAGAGTACAATTTTTCCTTTCAAACAAGATATATACTTGGTAAATCGGTTGAGGATTGGCTGAGTTACAGCGGTTGAAATGTGAAAAAATACGTATAAAATGACCAAATTTACCTTTCTTCGGGCTGTACGATGAAATTATGATATCAAGCCATATAAGTTTTATTCTATTACGGGGAAGAAAATTAAATTAGCTTTCGAAAATGATAAAAATCAAAAAAATCGGTTAAAAAATGTATGACTTATACACATTTTTGTATTGATTCTATGCATATTTCTAAAGGAACTATGGGTCTATCTCGTTTCCTTTTGCCTGTTGCAAACATAACGGTTTATAACAGGAAAAGATACAGACCCATATTTCCTTTAGAGAATATGCATAGAATCAATACAAAAATGTGTATAAGTCATCCATTTTTTAACCGATTTTTCTGATTTTTATCATCTTCGAAAGCTAATTTAATTTTCTTCCCCGTAATACAATAAAACTTATATGGCTTGATGCCATAATTTCATCGTACAGCCCGAAGAAAAGTAAATTTTGTCATTTTATACGTATTTTTTCACATTTCAACCGCTGTAACTCAGCCAATCCTCAACCGATTTACCAAGTATATATCTTGTTTGAAAGGAAAAATTTTACTCTACGAAAGAAAAAAAAGAATAATATAAATCTGTTAAAAAGTAAATAAGTTATTCGAGTTTTAAATTGAAAATCCATGAAACCACGTTTTTCTCTATATTTACCGTTATAAAATAAATTTTCGAAGTGACCCAGAAAAACCAAAGGTATTTTCGTGGTCCAGAGACTCCAAATAAACAGAATTGGTACATTAGAACCCCTGAAAAAAAAATTTTTGTTATTTTGTAGCACAGTGTTATTATACAAATGAAAAATATGCCAATTTTTTAACAAATCGCAAAGGAATTCGGTTCCTTACTTTTAGTATTTCCCAAAAACAACAAGCATTTCTATATGTGTATATACCAATTAACATAATTGTATTTATTTGTTTTTTTTCTTAATATAAAATCATTGCAACTAATTGCCATTCATATTTACTGTTACTGGAAAGTAATGGGAGGAATTGTTCGTCGTAGTCGTTGCTGTTGATGTTGTTGTTGGCGGCTTAAAATTAGGCGGTAAATTACCGGAATACTTTTTACGTCGTGCCTCTTCCCATTCCGCGGGATGAGCCTTTTTTCGATGATTGTGCATATTGCCATTTGAGTTGAAGGTTTTCGGACACCATGGACAGGAATAGAGCGGTGTGCCGGTGTGTGTACTCATGTGGGCCTGAAAGTGTTAAAATAAAATCATAAATTGAATTGGCATAATAAACAAAATATAATATATTGTGAGTGTTAAAATGCAATGGGTCTCTATAAAGAACAATTGGTATCGACAAAGACCTGTGTCCAACCAATTGGTCCTATTACTTCTATACAGACCTATTGGTCTTTAGAATGTCGTGTGGTATCTATGGTATCTATTGGTATCGATAAATACCTGTGTCCAACCAAATGGTCCTATTACTTCTATACAGACCTATTGGTCTTTAGAATGTCGTGTGGTATCTATGACGGCCAATTGGTCTTTATAAAGACCTGTGGTCTCAATATCGACCAATTGCTATTAATAAAGAACTTTTGTCTCTATATCGATCAACTGGTCTTCAGAAACACCTGTGGTCTCCATATCGACAAATTGGTCTCCATAAAGACCTGTGGTCTCTATATCGACCAATTGGTATTCATAAAGACCTATGGTCTCTATATCGACGAATTGTTCTATGGTCTCTATATCGACCAATTTGCCTTTAAAAAGTCCTCTGGTCTCTATATCTATCAATTGATTTTCATAAAGACCTATGGTCTCTAAATCTACCAGTTGGCCTTTATACAGACCTGTACATCGTCTTTATAAAGACCTGAGGCCTATATCGGATCATTTCGTCTTAATAAAGACCGTTGGTTTCTATACAGAACAACTGGTCTTTATAAGGACCTGTGGTCTCTATATCGATCAATTGGTATTTATAAAGTCCTGTGACCGACAATTGTTCTTTAGATAGTCGTTTGATGTTAAATACAGATAAATTCGTGTTTGTAAAGACCTGTGGTCTCTTTACAAACCAATTAGTCTTTGTAATATATATTTTAAATTTCTAAAGATTATATCATAGTGTATTTAACACAATTTTTAAATATTTTTAACTAAACACAATTTTCCCATAATTTTAATCAATGTATTTACCTTCAAATTATCCGATCGCTTAAATGCCTTCTCACACATTGTACACTTGAAATCATATCCCATTTCATGTGTACAGCGTATGTGTTTTTTTAACGCTCTCATATTCGGTGATACTTTCGAACATATATGACAGGTGTAATCACGTTTGCCACCGGGAGGATGTTGTAAATCTCGATGACGTTTCAGATTAAGGGGTCCCGCCAATATCAGACCACAATCATCACATTTAACCGTTGCAGTGGGTGTGGCCGTCTTAGGTTCACTTATATTATCATGCTTCTCCATATGACGTTTAAATGAATTCGAATCGGGCATTGTTTGACCACAAACTTCACACACCTTGGCATAGATGTTCAAATGGACCACACGATGATGTTGTGTTAGAACATATTCGTTGCCAAAGCTACAGGAAAAAATCGAATTTTCTATTAAATTTGAAACTTCATTTCATTTTTGGTTACTCACAATTTACCACATTCACTGCATGGATATTTTTTCTCCTGTTGCGGCAAGTGTGTCAGTTTATGTCTCTCCAATTTAGATTTTTGTACAAATTTCTTATCGCAAACATCACAACAGAACTTCTTCTCCTCGTGGAGTTTCATATGGGCCCACAAACAACGTCGTTGTGTTAATACCTTACCACACTCCTTACATTTAAAGTATTCGGGATTTAAATGGAAATTTATATGATCCACTAGTAAACTGCGATCATAAAATTTCATTTCACAACATGTCACAAATCCACGTTCATTATGCTCTTTACTATAATGTTTGCAGAGCAGTGGGAATGTATCGAATGGCAAATGACATTTGTTGCAGGTTATTTTATAATGTTCTTGCAGAAATTTGTCATGTTCCAGGCGATTTGTTTTAGGTTGATAATATGATTTTCGCGCGGCTGTATTCGATTTCGAGTCAAACGTTGATTTTTTACGACCCCGTCGACGTGGTTGTAATGGATCGGGATTTATACTACCATCATCGGATTCAAGGCTTACATCGGATTTTGTTTTAGCAGCCGATTTGTTTGACCTTTGTATGAGTGGCAAATCATCTTCACTATCACTGTCCTCGCTATCATCACTATTACCACTAAAATCATCCATAAATTCCCGATCATCATCTGTCAGAGATTGTGATTTATCTTTCTCGTCCTCGTTATCACTATCGATTTTTGGAACAATTGCCGTCTCTTCATTTTCTTGTTTTATAACAATGGCAACATCCAGTGGTTGTCCAATAACTATTTCAGGTTCCAGTAGATTTTCCAAAAGTAAATCTTTGGGTTTACTTTCCTCCTCCAATGGATCTATTTCGGCTTTCAACAGCGATTTATAATCATTGTGGGCCTCCTCGATCCGTGTATAGAAGTTATGAAATCCATTTAATTCTTGCCAGCAAGTTGGACAAAGGCATGACTGAGGAGTTATGGTGTCCTGAAAAAGGGAGTAAAAATTAGTTTAATTTTTCTATATTAAAATTTATTGTTAATCATACTTACTATGGGCCACAGATGTTTATCAATCAATTTTTTGATAGACAACTCTTCCCATTGCATCGAATCGACCAGTATACATTCCGATTCAGCTACATCTTTTATGGATTTCAAACACAGTAAACATTCCACCATTTTTAATCATGAATCTTTTTATGTAGCCCAGCTATACAGTGATGGAACAATGTATGTAATGGATTTTTTATGCCCAATTACGTAGAGATTTTAGCCAAAAAATGAGATTGAATAGGGAGGCATTTTCGAGCTATTGGATATAAAGAAAAAATTAATGAAAATATATTTATATTTATTTTTGATGCACGAAGACACTGTAATTGAAGACTGACGGATTTTGAATCCTCGTTTTCGATATTAGCTCATGTGGCAGTTTCCATTGGGATAAATAAGCTTTTACATTATAACTATAAATCAACGAATCGGTAGTTATGATACTCCTGGGTAGATCAGGGTTCGAACTCATGAGCTTTGACTTCCACATTATAACTAAAAATCATCAAATCGAACCAGGAATGATACTCTGTGGTAGATCTTAGTCCGGACTATTCTAAACTCATCCCTTGACTGCAATCAATCAACGGGAATATTGATTAATACAACTGCCGCTCAATAGAAAATCACTGGCCGTGTGATCCTGAACCACAGATTCAATTGTTGAGAAATTTTCAATTTTGTTCTATAGACAGATGTCCTTCCTGACACAAAACCATCACCACACACTGAAACTGTCTGTCAAACCCTTGACTATATTCAGTTTCCTTGGTTCAAGCACAGACATGATGATGCCCGAAGGAATGTCTCAGAATAACTTTTGGTGGGAGTGACCCGAAAAAGACTTGACGCACAAAATATTGTCGCATAAACCCCAGGAAACTTATAACATTAAAATACCATTACACATTGAGATTATGAACTAATAGATCTATGGTTCCATACATAAATTTACATTACGGAATACACCTTATTATGTTAAAATACCTAGCTACCATTTACATCGACCATAGAAGCAATTTTGGAGACTGAATTTATTATCTTTCTGGCACTGCTGATAATAATTGTAATTCGTTCATTATTTACCGGAATAAAATTGAAATTGTTTATTTTTTGTAATCTAATGGGGAAAATATAAACAAAATGCGTCCTTCCCGAACAAATTGGTTCAAATTAACAATTCCACAAAATGAATGATGGGAACTATGTCAACGAATCCGCGAAATGGACTAGGGGAACTATTTCCAGTTCATTTGTTTGTCTAGTTCATGTAGCTCATTTAGTTCAATAATTCAGAATGTTGTCCAGTCAATAAAAAATCTCTCATATTAATTCAATTGTCCAATTATGAGGTCCCCAATATGGTCCAATAACTATTGAAATGGAAGTTTATCTGATGCTGCATCGAAAATATATTTTTGGGTGGACGCACAGGGCTGCCTTCGTAAGTAAGAATTGTGGTAGCTTTGCGGAAATTATCACATTCAGCACTGCATACCGGCCAGCCTATCGCTTTATCGATTTACACAAGGTATCTTAATTTGTTGCTCAAATTTTACCCGTTGGAGACTTGAGTCTTATTTTTGGTGGTTAAAGCGCTATAAATTGTCTTATGGTTGATCCTAATCCTAAAGAGATTGTGTGCGCCGCAATACTCTTTTTCGACATTTCGCCCTGGGAGGCCTCCATTGCATACCTCTACAGATCTGTCACCTCAACGTTGGACTGAATTTATTTTATGAGATGTAATGTACCGAAAATTCCTTCCTCCAAAAATTGAACGTTTGTCCGGCAGGAGAGCGGATTATTATTCCTCCAATATTACCTCCGATTTAATTGAAACAGTAAACATCGTAATACTCTGATCAAATAAAGTGCAAATATTTAAATCTACTAAAATTTAATTTCATTGTATTTTTCCATATTTCTAAACCATATTGATACATAAAAAACAACAAAAATTGTATGGACACACACATTTTAATTTAGCTTTATTAGACATTTAAAATTTTACAAAAAAAAAAGAGGGAGAACATTTTCACATGCTCCTTGTCCTTCTTCTACGTCTTGAAGCCCTGCCTGCTTGTCGCCGCCTTGTACGTCTAACTGGTGATGGACTACGTGAAGCGGCTCGTCTACGTCTTCTCCTCCTTCCAGCTGTAGCATCGGTTAGGCCCTTATTTTGTGCAGCCATTATCTGATAGGACAATTTATCGTCCGACGACATATTCCTCCAATGGTGCCCCGCTATTTTGGCAGCCTCAGATGCCGGAACATTTCCAATGCCATTATTAGTCAATTCTTGACGGTATTCCGCCAAGAAAATCATAAAAGGATTTCGTTTACTAACACCGACAGGCTTCTCCATTTTTTTAAACAATTGTTCAGAAATTTGAATTAACTTGAAATTTTCTATTCCACAATTAAAATTGAACTGAAAAATTTTTGAAGAAAAATTTTTTTTTTAAGAAAATATATATTTTATTTTCCAAGGCTTACTTATGTTGGATTTTTTTCTTTTATATAGTAAAGCAGGGAACAAGTGAAGTTTAGGGGAGTCAGTCAGGACCCTTATTACAATATGATTTGTTCTTTGCGGATATCAATACGCCATGAGCTATAGGCCTCCAAAATTTCGTTGGGGCCCTCTGATATATTTGTATTTCTTTTAAATTTTTCAAATATAAGCCATTGTGGTATTGATCCTAACAAAATAATTTTTTTTTTTTCAAATACTACATAAAGAAGTCGACTCGACGAAGTTTTAAGTTTATCGTAGAACACCAGAGTGTAGCTCAGTCGCATCTTATTCAACCTGTAACAAACATTGAAAAGCCCCTACCAGGGCTCTTAATCCTTAACAAATAGATGGGAACATACCATTTACTTGTTGTACTCCAATAATCTACTAATTCGGAATAGACATAAAAATCTGTATTGGATTCAGTCCATATCAAACCGGACTGCAAAATATCATTTGACTGCAACGTTGCGGTTACGTTCCACTATTTGCCTTTAAAGAACAGCTGATTACCAGCTGTTCAGTTCATGTGCATTTGTTTACAAATTTTTTGTCCGGCATTCCTCTACTTCATCTTGCAAAACACACAATCCGGTGAGAGATGTCTCTAAGACGTTTTTCCACATTACTTCTAAGGCGTTACTGTACAGCCAAGCCAAACAAGGAATGGATAAAGGACAAGGATATTGCGGTCACAGCACTGAGACCCAAAAAGGCGAAATCTGATCGGATATACCAGGTAAAGTAATGGATGATGTTGTGCAACTGTTCATCAATCTAACAGATATATTGGAACTAAATTACAGCACCAAAACTTTTCAGATATAAAAATGATACGAACGGTGGGCGGTAAAGGTGGTGACGGTTGTATTTCATTTCTTCAGCTGTGGTGTAACGAAAGAGCCGGTCCTGATGGTGGTGATGGCGGTAACGGTGGTCATATAATATTCGAAGCATCCAGCAATGTCTCAAATCTTTATCACATATCCAACAAAATCCACGGAGATGAGGGACAAAAGGGTACCGACAAAAATTGTCATGGCAAAAATGCTAAACACACCATCGTCAAGGTGCCCATTGGCACTATCATTCGCAATGAATCGGGAGAAATTATTGGTGATCTTAGTCGTGAGGGTATGATGTTTATTGCTGCGCGTGGTGGAGCCGGTGGCAAGGGCAATGCTTTCTTTGCCAGTGAAAAACAAATTGCTCCAAAAATATGTGAACATGGACCACCGGGAGAAGATTTCAATTATATATTGGAAATGCGTTGTATAGCCGATATTGGTATTATTGGTTTTCCAAATGCCGGCAAAAGTACCCTGCTGAATGCCATTAGTAGAGCAAGGCCCAAAGTAGCCCCATATGCTTTTACAACATTACGTCCAAATATTGGTATGATTCAATATGCTGATAATTTCCAATTAGCTGTTGCCGATCTTCCTGGCATTATCCCTGATGCACATCGTAACAAAGGCCTGGGATTGCAATTTTTAAAACATGCAGAACATTGTACAGCATTAATGTTTCTATTGGATGCAAGCGCACAGGAACCATGGATTCAATATGAAACTTTGTTATATGAAATGAGTCAATTTAGTGAAAAGTTGGCCAGCTATCCAAAAATAGTCGTAGCAAATAAAATAGATATGCCCGAAGCAAAGGAAAATCTATTGGAACTAAAGGAGAAAATTAATATGCCTGTGATAGGTATTAGTGCCAAAATTGGTACAAATTTGAAGGAACTCCTAAAGGCAATGAGAATAATCCATGATGAAAAGAAGGCTGTAATGAATGAATAAAGTGCATGATAAGTAAACAAAAATATATTGGGTATTCATCATTTTTTGGGTATTGACAATTGTTGGCAACTTTTACTTTATAGCTGTAAATTTTAGAATTTCTAAATTCGGTACAGGGTATTATGTCTTTGTGCATATGTTTGTAACAGGCGAAAGGAAGCGAGATATACACATGGTTCCTTTTGAGAATATGCATAGAATCACTTTCTTTAAGCACGTCCGTCCGTCTGTCTGTGCATGTTAAATTTTAAACAAAGTGCAGGTCGCATTTATTATCCGAATTGGATGAAATTTGGCACAGCTCATCTATTTAGCCCTATTGAAATTGGGAAAAATCGGTGCACATTTAGATATAGCTCCCATATTTATTTTCGTACGATTTAATGTAAATGGTGTACCAAAATCCCTATATATCTTTTGTTTTGCACGAAATTTGGGATAGCGTACTGAATTTTGTCTAGAATGATGTGTGTTAAGTTTCGTGAAAATCAGTTCAGATTTAGATATAGCTCCCATAAATATTTTCGTCCGATTTAATATACATGGTGTACCAAAGTCCCTGTATATCTTTCGATTTGCACGAAATTTGCATAGCGTACTAAGTTAAGGCTAAATTGGTGTGTGCTAAGTTTCGTGACAATCGGTTCAGTTTTAGATATAACTCCCATATGTCTTTTCTTCCGATTTGATGTAAATTGTGCATTAAAGACCCAACGTTTTTACACAATTTTGTACAATTTACTTTATATATATGTGCTTGCGATGATAGATAAATGGTGCACCAAACTTCTAATGTTTGTCCGATTGACACGAAATTTTGCACAACGAATCAATGAGACTAGAATGGTGTTATGTTTTTTTTTTTTTTTAGTTGGTGCAGATGCAGACATAGCTTCCATACAAACGGCTCCAAATCTGTCCTTATGAAGTGACATTTAGCATAGTTTGCGGATTGATGTTAGTCGGTTCACTTATAGATAAGGTCATCTATTTAAATTCGTTCAATTTCCCTCGAAGGAACATTGAAATAAAATTGTTAGCATGCATATGTAGAATATACCCAATGTGGTGAATGGCATCATATAGTCGGCCCTGCTTTACTACTTCCCTTACTGGTTTTAATTGCAGAATTTATATCGAGAGAAATAGAGAAAATTCATGGTACAATAGGTAGGTTAATGATACCTGCTGATTACAATAAAAAGGATATATAACAGCTCAGAAAACTTTTTAGGTCCATTGGCCGACTTATGAATATATTTTAGTCCGATTTCATGTAATGATGACCATCCCCTTTTCAGCACATCCCCTTTTTCAGCACATCAGAGGTAATTGTACAACAAATTGAACGACTATCGTGTAAACACATTCCAGTAGGCATATTCTGTAACTTTTTAACCACATTCGATATTGTTTATTTCACAACAATTTCATTTATTTGTTTTGTTGTTTTTACAATAACAAAAGAATTTTAAACAATATCGATAGTTATTAAAAGTTACAGAATAGGCCTACAGATCTGTTTATTAAAGTTTGAGTTGCCAACTACATTTTTCTGTATTTGGTGGCTAAAACAGCTGTTTCGCGCGCCCTATTCGAAGTACACAAATGTTTTGTTGATAGTTTTAAGATAATTAAATCATAAATAATTAAAAAATATTATATTTTATTTCCATTATGTCCTCCATTAATAACGAACACATATTAATAACTTTTGAGGAATTGGCCCAGTTGGAAATTGAGGACATTGCAATGTGCATTGATAAATATCAAGCCTTGAAAATATGTGAGAAGAGTTGCGCTCCTGCTGAAGATGTTTACAATTTGTGGGTGAAGAAATTATTCAAAGCATATGAGGCATCGGAATTTACACATCAAGATTGGATTGAGATAATTGGTTATTTGGAGAAACTATTGGATAATGTAAGTATAACTAATTGTTTTAAATGCTACGCTAAACAATAGGCTCTATATACCTATAGTAGTGTATTGAGGATCAATTTAGATTGTGTCTGTACTTGGTGTGACAATTAAGATTCCGGCCTTGGAGTCCGAAATACTTAATACGGATAAATCTTCTATTTATGTCAAAAAACCATTGATCAATTTGTATCAAATTATTTGTTTACTATTTATATTTCAGTTTATTAAAAATTTAACCACTTCAAAATCGGACACTAAATCCAAACAACTTCAACAATGGTGGTCAGATAGCCATGAATTCCTACAATGGTTACAGACAATTATTGGCGATTTGGAGATGAGTATTTTGTGTCTGATATTGGCATTTGGTTTTGAAACAGTTATTCAGACCAGTAAGTTTAACGAAAACGGGTACGTAATTATAGATATATGCTTACGGTTTAAAATACTAATTTTCTTTTGCTTAACAGAAATATGCAACCTTTGACACTTATACATCAAAATGTTTTACAAATACTAACCAAACATGTGCTTAAAATGGAAATACAAAAATCTGGAGATATCAAAGGTCTTAATAAAGGTAAAAAATGAATATTTAACCATTTGCAATTTAATAATAATACATTCTCTCAGTATTAAAATCATTGTGTGAAGTTGCTGCAATAATTTCATCAGCCGATATTAAACTTTCCATTGAAACATGGCGTATTGTGGCCAAAATTACGGGTAAATGTTATGAGACCACAATGGAATTGGATGTTGACTTGAAAAATGAATTCAATGAATTGCAACGAAATGCAACAGACCAACCAATCAGGGGTATAATAAAAGAATTACAAAAACTTTTTAAATTTTTTCAAGATGATGTAAGTTCGATATAAATTGTTTTTATTTAAAGTAAAAATAATATATTTAAATTTATAATTACTTTACAGAAATCGGCCCTCAATAATGATAACTTCTTAAAAGTTGCCCAATTTTATTTGAAATTAATCAAAATCATTGCTAAAAACTCTAACAAATTACCATCAACTGCGGAATATTTTGAAATCTATGTGATTTTTATACAGTAAGTAAGTTGTTCATATTATATCCATTTTATTTAAAAAAAAAAAATCATTTTGTTTATTTTAGTGAATTGCGAAAGGATATAAAAAGCAAATTACTCGATGGCATCCAATCCGATTTCAATGATATTTTGGCTTTAACAGATCAAAAGGAAATTATAGAAAAAGTAAGACTAAATACTTTTTATAACCTCCCCCAAAAATCATTTTGTAATCTTATTTCTTATTTATCCAAATATTATTCTGAGACCCCTTTGGAATCGAGTACACATTAAAACTTCATTAATAGATAAACATAGCAGACTTATTCGTTCTAAGGTTTAATTCCGAAGAGTAGGTATTTTCTTTTCAGAAAAGTTCATTAAGTTCAAACTACTTGGAAGTAGTTTGGGAAACCGAGGAAATTGTTGGACTTTTCAACCAGAACCTTGGAAGTTAAGGCATTTTTAAACCAAAGGCATTCCCTGGGAAAATGAATCCAATTACTTGAACTTTCAAAAGAGCCTGTGAATACCCCAAGGTATTTGGCTAACAAACCAATGGTTTACAAAGTAATATATTTCCCACAAAGAGGATGGCAAAATAAACTCCTAATATAGCTGAGGAAATTATTTCAATTAATTTTTCGCAGTCAAGAAGCCTCTGAAAAAACATTTCAACAAACCGTACAAAGTTCCCACCATAGATATATAAAGCCTCTGAAAACCACTACTGTGACGTTAATTACCTCCTGGACACGTGAACATAACACAGAGCTAGATATTATTATCGATAACCGAAGAATTCCGATAGTACAACATCCCAAAATACTGGACCATCTTCTTGAGGAGACAAGGATACTGTTAGTACAGCAACATAATGTGTTGCTTGCCAGGCAGTTCCTTCTGGCCTGCCATCTGCCCAGTCATCCCAACCACCACATAGTGGTGCAGGATCCTCCTCCACGACACATCCGGAAGGACATCAGACATTTCCGACCAGACATCCAAGACGTCATACCATCCGACCACAACAGATCGTCAATAGCTGCAGGTCTGAAACCGCTGCACACACGATCGGGGAATCAAGCCGTCGACGGATATTGCCTAAACAATGTCCTTAACAAACATACCACAGCAATCAGTGCCTTTGAAAAGCGCCTTTTCAGATCCACTAGAACAACTCTAGCTCAACTTAGATCTGGTAGGAGCACCATTCTAAATAATTATCAATCACGAATTATTTCTAGCACATGTGATCAGTGCCCAAACTGTCGCAGAACTCCTCATGACACAAATCACATATTTTCTTGCCCAGTCAGGCCCACAGATTTGCGCCCTGGGGATCTCTGGGATAGATCAGTGGAGGTGTCACAATTTTTGCAGCTTCCAACATAATATATTCACACCTACACACACATATCCCAATAACTCCAAAAACACACATATCATCATAACCAAAATACCCATATCCCATCATCACACTAATCCCGCACACTTTCCACACACTAATGAACCTATTAGAACAAATTTTAATATCTCTACCGAATCTACAGGGAAAAACACATGGTTCCAGCCGAACTGTTACAACAACCACATCGAAGCATGATTTATAAAAAAAGTTTTTTTTTCCAATAAATTAACGTTGTGGAGGGTATAAAAAGATCGAACTTAATTAAAGCCAATATTTGCATTTATTTTCTTATATTTAAAGCTCCTATGCCAGCATTTAATGGACGACAATAACAAGTTTACAAGTTGTGATTTAATTATAGAATATTTTAAAATTTGCTGTGATCAAAATAAAAAATATTCCGTGGACGCGGCATCCCTCATTCGAATATATGATATACTCTTCGATGGTAGGTTAAAATTTATTCAAATAACAATTAAAACTGTATTTACAAAAATTTGTATAACATTCTAGGTCCCCTTATATTTGTCGATTGTGAAAAATTTTTCAAAATTTTGATATATTTTGCAACATTGACCGCTCAAGATGATAGTGGTGTTCTACACTTGAAGTGGTGTAAACATATCACAGAATCTAACTGGCTTAAAGCCTACACAAGCTGTGAAATTTTGCGCATCTATTATGGGTAAGTGTTAAGATAATCTAAAATTATTAATTATTAATGATGAATTCTGTTTTTAGATACCTCTTTAAATTATCGGATGCAGATTTGCAACCTTGCCTTGAATTCTGGTTAAAATGTTGGCAAAGATATAAATCATATACCAACAAAGCAACTGTTAGCTATCACAAAAGCCTAACAGAAATTATTTTAAAAACCATTGTCACCTCAATACCGCAAAGCAGCCTAGAAACATATTTTGAAAATTGTAAAAACAAAGAGATAATACTACTAAAATGTGGTATTGAAAACATGAAATTACTTAACTATTTAAATACAAAGCTGACAAGCTATTTGAAACGTATACACAATGGCATGCTGCTGAAAAGAGAATATAATGAACTTGTGAGTAATAAAATGGCAAACACATTTTTCAATATTTTCTATTAAAATTTGTTGAATTTTTTCAGCTACACTTATTAGACATTTGGTCTCGCAATGAACAATTTGTTATGGTTGGCGTTGTAAAGGATGATCTAATGAAAGCCTTCCTGCAAATATTTTCCCTATCTGCTTCTGAAGTAAATAAATTTAAAATGTTCCTATGGAAATGTTTTTCTATTTTTAAGCTATTAAATGACTCACAATTAGACGTGACAATAATTAAATGTCTCAATCAGAATTTAAGTAAAACTAAAACATTTTTTGGTGTTTATATGTTAGAATATTTACTGGATAAAAAACCACATGGTGATGGTTTAATGAAATCTTTACAAAGTCCAAATTTAATCAAATTACAACAATTTATGGAATCCACAAAAACGTGTGAAATTAATAATTTAAATAAATTTAAGGACGCAGGCCACACACTTTTGCCGAACAAAGCAAATGAATATCAGGAAGTACACATTAGCAAAAGACCTCGTGTAATTGGTGATAATTGTGATCCATCCGATTACAAACGTATTTTAAATGAATTATTCGAATATTCACAAAAACTTAACCACTCATCATCGAAATTTGATAATAAAGATATAGAATTACTAAATTGTATAAAACACAATATTGACAAATGTTTATTAAAATAATAATTGTTGTAAATATCGTTAAAAAATAAAAACGTATTTTTTTGTTTTAGTATATACATCGTTATTTTAATTATACTTAAATAAATAGCTTAACTTATGTAACTTAAAAAACTAAAGTTGTGTCTTTTTCTAGTTGAGCTTTTAACATATATTTTCTAATTATACACTTTAAAACTTTTCATACTGTTTACCATATATCAGGCAAGACTGGATAATTATTTAATGCATGGTGTTTGTTTATTATTGATTTTCAATAAAACCTATTGTAATATTTTTCATTTGCATTACATTAAGTATACGTTCATAAACACGACTTTCTTCCTCTTCTTGCATTAAGATACCTGAAAGAGAAAAATAAATATGGAAAACACAAATTAATAAAAAATAAGTCTCAGGGATGGAATGAGTGACCAGGGTTGTTTTCTATAGAAAAAATATGTCCTCCGTGATAAAAAATATTTAGTTTTATAAAAATTACAAACTGAGATTACGTCTCACACTTTATAAATAAACCTATAGAAAAAATCTTGACTTAGTGTCTGAGGATTTTTTTTCTTCCGAAAAAAATTGTCCTCTGTGAAAAAATCATCACTGAGGAATTTTTTTCTACAGAAAAAATGTTGTATTAAATGACCGGGGATTTTTATACCCTTCACCACACTGTGGTACAGGGTATTATGTCTTTGTGCATATGTTTGTAACAGGCAAAAGGAAACGAGATAAACCTATGGTTCCTTTTGAGAATATGCATAGAATCAATTTTAGAGTCGATTTAAGCATGACGGTCCGTCAATGTATTTTTGTGAACAAAGTACAGGCCGCATTTATGATCCGATTTGAATGAAATTTGGCACATGTCACTTATTTGGCCCAAGGACGAACCCTATTGAAAGAACCCTAAGAAAATAAGATATAGCTCCCATATACAGTTTCGTCCGATTTTAGGTAAGTGGTGCACCAAACTCTCAATATTAATCCGATTGAGACAAAATTTTGCACAGAGTATTGAATTAGGCCCAGATTGATGTATGCGAAGTTTTGTTGAAATCGGTTCACATTTAGATATAGCTCCCATATATAGTTTCGTCCGATTTTATGTAAATGGAGTATCATACGGCCCACATTTGTCCGATTGAGACAAAATTTTGCACAGAGTATTGAATTAGGCCCAGATTGATGTATGCGAAGTTTTGTTGAAATCTGTTCAGATTTAGATATAGCTCCCATATATAGTTTCATCCGATTTTATGTAAATAGAGCATCAAACTCCCAATATTTGTCCGATTGCGACAAAATTTTGCACAGTGTATTGAATTAGGCCCAGATTGATGTATGGCAGGTTTTGTTGGAATCGGTTCAGATTTAGATATAGCTCCCATATATAGTTTCGTCCGATTTTTTGTAAATGGAACACCAAACTCCCCATATTTGTCCAATTGCGACAAAATTTTGAACAGTGTATTGAATTAGGCCCAGATTGATGTATGGCAGGTTTTGTTGGAATCGGTTCAGATTTAGATATAGCTCCCATATATAGTTTCGTCCGATTTTATGTAAATGGAGCACAAAAGAGTCAAATTTATGCCGATTGACACAAAATTTTGCACAGCGTACTGAAGTAGGTTCGAATTTATGTATGCGAAGATTGGTTGGAATCTGTTCAGAATTAGGTATAGATCCCATATATAGTTTCCTTCGATTTTATGTAAATGGTGCACCATACTATAAATGTTTGTCCGATTGAAACAAAATTTAACACAGAGTATTGAATTAGGTCTAGGTTGATGCATGTCAAGTTTTGTATTGGATTTTGTGTCGAGATAAATTTGTCCTCAGTGACTGAGGTTTTTTTTTATAGAGAAAAAAAATTTGTCCTCTTTTACTAAGGATTTTTTTCTATAGAGAAAAATCTGTCCTCAGTGACTGAGAATTTTTTCCTATTTTTCTTAAGAAAAAATTTGTCCTCAGCTACTGAGGAGTTTTTTCTATAGAAAAAAATTTGTCCTCAGTGCCTCAGTGACTGAGGATTTTTTCTATAGAAAAAAATTATTCCCAGTGACTGAGGATTTTTTCTTTTAGAAAAAATGTGTCCTCAGTGACTGTGAATTTTTTTTCTGTAGAAAAAATTTGTCGTCAGTGACAGTGGATTTTTTTCCTATAGAAAACCAGACAAAAATTAAGTGACTGAGCATTTCATTTTTCTTTACAAAAAACAATCGGGGTCTTCATTGGGCTGAACCCATCCTACATGCAAAATTTCGTGAAGATTGGTCCATAACTGTGGCCTGTATCGTATTTACAAATTATAATGAACAGACGGACGGACACACATGTCTAGATCGACTTCTCGAGTCGAGATATGACAATCGGTATACTTGAAGGTGGGTCTAGGTCCAATATTTCGCTGCGTTACAAACTCTTGGGGATTCACAATGCTATAATACCCTGATAACATAGTTGTGTAGGGTATAATGACTGGGGTATTGTTTTTTTTTTTCTATAGAAAACAAATCTAACCTACAGAAACATCTGTTCTATGGCTTATTTTTTTATAGAACTGTATTTTTTTTAACTCACCTGCAAAACTGGCCGAAACAAAACACACAATACTACCCACAACAAATGCTCTAAATGCCACAGAAGTGATAAGGCCACGTCTATTGGGAGCCATAGCACCCAAGGAACCAATTAAAATACCCAAGGAACTGGGATTTGCAAAACCACAAATGGCAAATGTTGTTATACCAGCGCTGCGAGCCTAAAATATCGAAAGGAAAAAGTAAGTTGGTAATTGAAAAAATATATATTCCAGTAAATGACATTTTAAAATCACTTTTAAAAAAATCAATACTTACACTAATAATATTATTTGTAATTAATACACCCAAACGTTCATAGGCCACGAATTCATTGATAATCGTTTTGGTTGCCACAACTTTGGCTACTTCATTGCAATCCTCCCATGGTACACCCATTGCCCACGCTAAGGGTATGAAAAGTTTCGAAAAAAGCCATTCAAAGTCAATGAAGTCCAGACCCACGAGAGTGCCAAACCAGTTCACCACTGCATTAAGGAAGGCTATGAAAGCTACAAAAGCAATGATATTCGCCGAAATACCCAAAACAATTGGTATGGCATTGTTGGCACCATTCGAGGCGGCATCCAATATCGAAGAATCTTCACTACAAAAATAACAAGCAAAAGGTAAATATTTAAAATATATTTTTTATATTACTAAAAAGTGTTAAAATTAATCATCTTACGTTTTTTCCAATTGTATATTATCGGCTGCCGTTTTACTCTCCTCCGTTTCGGGCATATACAACTTCGATATGGCCAATGTTGCTGGTGCTGCCATTACACTAGATGTTATCAAATGGGCTGGTGATGCTCCAAAACTAAGATATGCCGCCAGTACTGTACCCGACACCGTGGCAAAACCGGACACCATAATGGAATGTATTTCACTGGCAGTCAAAATTTTTATGTACGGCCGAATTAACAATGGACTCTCTGACATGCCCAAGAAAATATTCGCCGCCGCTGTGACACTTTCACACACCGTTGTGCCAAGTATCTGTGCCAATATCCAACCCAACTTCATGACCACCCATTGCATAGCGCCCATATAATACAGAATGGATATAACAAAACTAAAGAAATAGATGACCGATAAAATGGCAAAGGCGAAAACACCCTGATTGACAATATTATCGCCATAAACGAAGCGGCTACCCTCATCGGCAAATGCCAGGAAAGTGGCTGTTTTATTGCCAACACATTCGAATATACTACGTCCAACACTCCAGCGTATACAAATGATACCCAATATAAATTGACATGTGATGCCGGTTATAACGATACGCCACTTAATGGCCGAACGATCCGTTGAGAACACATAACCACAGAGTATAAAGAAACAGGGTGCCACCAGAGAAGTCAGTTTTTGGGGTTCATCTTTCGTTTCGAAATACAAGAAAATGGCCAATGCCACCAACAAAATGCCAATCAGTATTGCCGATATTACTCTGTAAAGTAGAAAGTCCGAATTTTTTACTTATGCACTAAAATATTCCTGTAGTTTATTTGCTGCTTACCTCCTTCTACTGAATACCATCCACCATCGATCCAATGGTACCAAATACTGACGATGCAGTGTCCGTCCCAATTTCGGCTTAAAAATATAATAATAGATTAAACCGAAATAGGTGAAGCCAAGAAACAATATCAGAAATCCATAGCCGCTGCAGAATCGCATAGGACAATATATTGCGTCGGGTTCCCAGGCCCAATCACAATGATGATTGTTATCTGCAAAATAATAAAAAAATTACAGGATATGAAAGAGGAATTTGAGAAATAAGCATACAAAGACATATTTTATGAGCGCCTAGAAAATCATATAACCTGTGCCCTGGCCATGCCACTAAAATTATGCTTGGAGATTTTAATGCTAAAATCGGAAGGGAAAATATTTGTTGACCCCACCGTCGGAAAATTCTGCCTCCATCAAGAAACATCCGACAAGGACATGAGGTTGATTGAGTTCGCGGTAGCAAAAAATATGGTAGTTAGCAGCACCAGATTCAAGCATATCGATATACACAAGGTAATCTGAATTTCTCCTGATCAAGCAACGGAAAATCAAATTGATCATGTTGTGAACGTCGGAGGACATTCATCCAGTGTTTTAGAAGTTCGATCGATCCAAGGAGCGAATGTCGATTCGGACCACTACTTTGTTGCAGCCAAGGTTCGCACTCGTCTTAATGAAGCAATAAATGTGCGATCTAACACAACGCGGAAACTCGACGACGAAAAGCTGCAAACACAAAAGGTAGCAGAAGCCTACTCCTCTCAAAGTACTCGCCTGTTTGGCGAAAGAACTCCTTGCCCCGATAATAATAAAGAAGCACAATGTCAAAGAATTTCCCACACCCTACAAACTGCGGCAAAAACAACAATTGGGTACCAAAGACAACCATCAACCTGTAGTACGATAAGGAGTTTCGTACTGCTACTGATGATGACAGAAGCAACACCTAATGAGATAGAGAATTATTGGGAGAAAAGGAGAGAGGAGATACGTATTTTCAAAAAAAAAAAAAAAAAAAGAAAAGAAAGAAACAAGAAAAACGTGAACGTGAGCAAATCGAAATGTACAGGAGTCAGAATTAAGTCCGGAAATTTTACCAACGGATAAAACATCAAACCGAAGGCTCTAGGCAGGCAGGCACATCCACCTATAGAGGTGAAGATGAAAACCTGGTGACAGATACAGATAGCGTGTAGAGGATATGAAAGGAACATTTTGCAGAGCTTTTGGTATCAAATGGTGGAGTTGAAGAAGATACCCTAGAACCAATACGAGATGACGTTATAGAGTGTATACCACATAGCCAAGATGAGGGTAGGATAGCAATCAATCCGATGAAGAATAATAAAGCAGTTCGTGCCGATGGGTCACCGGCCGAAATATTCCAGACCGATGGTCAGATTCTGGTCAGGAGCATGCACAAGCTGATTAGTACAATTTGGCTAAAGGAATGCATACCCAATGATTGGAACCTCAGCATCTTGAGTCCGGTGTACAAAAAAATGAGACAGGACGATATGTGCCAACTATAGAGGAATAAGACTCCTTCCCATCGCATATTTAGTGCTATCCAGCGTGCTGTGTGAACGACTGAAGCCAATGGTCAATGCCATTGGACCATACCAATGCGGCTTCAGATCAGGCAAATTCCTCATTTTCACTCTGTGCCAAATTCTGGAAAAGACTTACGAAAAATACTTCGACACATTCCACATATTCGTCGACTATAAAGCCGCATTCGACAGCCCTATCCGTTTAGAGGTATTTAAAGCCATATCTGCGTTCGGCTTTCCTGCAAAATTATTACGGCTATACAGGATGACTTTGAGTGGCACAAGGTCAGCAGTTAAAGTCGGAAAGGACCTCTCTGAGCCATTCATTACAGAACGATGGTTCTGACAAGGCAACTACTAATGTGTAGTGGAAAAGAAAATGGCGTTGCGATCCTAATGTCGAAGAACGCTAAGAAGTCGTTGGAGACATGGAGAGCAATATCTGGAATGGATCGATTCAAGAGCAACGCAACACACGCCACCATGGTACAGTGCTATGCTCCAAAGGATGGTGCTGAAGATACTGTCAAAGATGAGTTCTACTCACAATTGACAGCCACGCTCCATGAAATTCAGAAAGGAGACTATTGATTCTAATGGGTGACTTTAACGCTAAAATATGAAGCGATAACACCAACGCTCGTTCAGCAATGGGAATAGATGAGTGCGGAGCCAAACATTTCAGCTTGTCATATGAAAGAAGAATTTGAATAATACAATTAAGCACAACATTTCATATTTTACGTGCGCCTAGAAACAGCATATAACCTGTGGAATGGATCGATTCAAGAGCAACGCAACACACGTCACCATGGTACAGTGCTATGCTCCAAAGGATGGTGCTGAAGATACTGTCAATGATGAGTTATACTAACAGCCACGCTCAATGAAATTCAGAAAGGAGACTATGTGATTCTCGTGGGTGACTTTAACGCTAAAATTGGAAGCGATAACACCAACGCTCGTTCAGCAATGGGAATAGATGAGTGCGGAGCCAAACATTTCAGCTTGTCATATGAAAGAAGAATTTGAATAATACAATTAAGCACAACATTTCATATTTTACGTGCGCCTAGAAACAGCATATAACCTGTGGAATGGATCGATTCAAGAGCAACGCAACACACGTCACCATGGTACAGTGCTATGCTCCAAAGGATGGTGCTGAAGATACTGTCAATGATGAGTTATACTAACAGCCACGCTCAATGAAATTCAGAAAGGAGACTATGTGATTCTCGTGGGTGACTTTAACGCTAAAATAGGAAGCGATAACACCAACGCTCGTTCAGCAATGGGAATAGATGAGTGCGGAGCCAAACATTTCAGCTTGTCATTGGTTCCCGCACTAGGATATTCATCACAAAGCGGCAATACTCGCAATCAAATATACCACATATACGTTAGTAGAAGATAGAAAAGCTCTCTTCCAGAAGTCAGAAATAAAAGAGGAGCTAACAGTGACCACGAGCTTATTATAGGAGAAATCAAGATAAAATGTCCAAGAAGAAAGCCAGCCACGCCAGGCCAAAACAACTACGCCTAAAACTACTATACTACGGCAATAATCTAAAAGTTACCAATAAATCAACATCATACATGGGAAGACATCACATTGACATATCACCAAGTTGTGGAAGAAACAAAAACAGAGAAAAATCTGAACGAAACTTGGAACCTAATTTCTAAAAGAGGGGAACTCAAATTGCTGCTGAACAACAACAATTTCTCAAAAGAGAAGTGTGAACTACTAGCAAAAAAAGTGAAGAAAACAGCAAGGAAAGATAAAAGTTCCTAGAAAATCTGGCGAAAATCTGGAAGCATCTAGCCAGAATAACATTAAAAAGCTACACGAACAATATATGGTGAGCCAAGCAATTCAATATCGTGCTTTAGGCTACAAACAAACAATGAAGAACAATCTGGGAGATGGAGAGAAGAAACACCTGACGGCGAACAATAATCCAAGAACTAAGACAAAATAACCTTAGACGGAATATGCAAAAACAACGGCAACTAATTTTTGGTTACAAAATAGGTTTATAATACCATTTTCATTGCAATAATTTTAAAATAATCTACAATATTTTAATACTTACATTCTCGAATATAGTAATGTGTGGCATAACCAAAATATGATCCTACTAAAATGTGGACCAACCACATTAAACTAGTTTTAACGATACGCATTGATTTACTGGATTTATCTATATCACTAGTATCGTCCATTTGGAATTCAGTCTTATGTGTTTCGAAGCCATTTTCAATTGCCTATATAAAAAAAAACAAAATATTAATTTCTAAGGTTCTTAAAGAACAGAATACGTGTATGCTCACCTCTTCAACGGAAAAGGCTTTATTTACTTCACCGTTTTTTGAGTCCTCCATGATCTGCAAAAAATAGTAATATAAAAAGGTTTGCTATATTATATGTGTTTTTTCTTTTATGTCAAATCTTATCAATCTTCATAATATAATATTTTGAAGTGTAATAACCCTTGTTCAATAACAATGTAACACCGTTGGATTTTCAAGCAATCAATTTGGACATACAGGTGGTCTACGTACTTGAAAATATGTCAAACACAAATCAGTGCTAAATTTTGTCTGCTATCTATTATCGGTATTATCTAAATATATTTATTTTAGTCTGTGGCCAAGTTATAGATTGTCCTAATCTCAAACACATGTTTCAAGTATTGTAATGAATTTTGTTAGTGGTAAGGGAAATTTAATAAAAAAAAGCGCAACGTATTGATTCTTATTATCAAAATGCGATGACAATAAACTGATAATTATTGTCAAATGTCGTCAATTCCAGTATTTTTTATATTAGACCAGTGGCTAATATAAAACGGAAGCATGAATGTGGAAAATCCTTCCCTCCCAATATTGCACGTGGCAAATTTTTTTTTATAGATTTGTATTTATCGCAAATTATTTTATAGTCTTCAGATTTGAAATTAGTACATTGCGATATGTAAACTTTGTACTTTATGAAGAAATTATTTAAAAATTTCATTGAGAAATACGACAGAGTAGACTATAGTTTCAGATTGCCAAAGATCTCTATCAATTCCTTTGGTTGTTTGATACCCTCCACCATAGTATGGACGGTATATTAATTTTTTTCCGTTTGTAACTCATCTCAATAATCATTTATAGGGTCGGAAATGATTATTTCGATGAGTTACAAATATATATTCTTGATCAGCGCAAAATTCTACAAAATTCTGTCCGTCTGTCTGTTTTAATCACTCTAGCCCCTAAACGAATTGTGATAGATCGCCAAAATTTTCAATAGAGTATGCATGCAGGTCAAGATGAGCAATATCGGTCCACGTTTAGGAATAGCTCCCGGTTTTTGGGGTTCTTGAGGGAGCTTTTCATCTGAATTTTTTTTCATCTGAATTGAAATTTGGTACATTGGGTTTTATTGGGTACCAAATTTCCTCTCTAAAAATTATAAGTATAGGCCACCTTTTCTGGTAGTCGTTTTAGGTTTTGGGAGTATTTTTCGACTGAGTTTAGTACTTTTAGTTCTTATTGCAAATCAAGGAAATCTCGCCACAAAAATTATAAATATAGGTCAATTTTTTCGGGTTTCCCTCATATATTGGTGCCCCACAATTTTCGGTATTTTGGGGTTCCTGGGCGCGTTTTCCAACTGAATTCGCTGTAATTTGAATTCGCTGTATATGGTAACAAATCTCCCTACTAAAAAAATTTTAATATTCGCCAATTCCCCCTTTAAAGGGGAGTCCCCATATAACCCCTTGTTATACCCTTCAACACACTGTGGTATAGGGTATTATGTTTTTGTGCATATGTTTGTTACAGGCAAAATGAATCGAGATAGAAGCATGGTTCCTTTTGAGAATATGCATAGAATCACTTTTTGATTCCATTTATGCATGTCCGTCCATCTGTTGATGTTAAATTGTAAACAAAGTACAGGTCGCATTTATAATCCGATTTAGATGAAATTTGCCCGATTCGATTCGAAAAATTCGACCTATTCATGTTGATTGTACGCCAAATAATCAATTGGTGTCTGATTGAGATTGCATGAGTGCAGCATACAAAATGGCGTGTGTCAAGTTTGCTTTAAATCGATTTACAAAATTTAGCATAGCTTGCAGAATGACATGTGTAGGGATTGATGTCAGTCGGTTTACATATAGATAAAGATCACATTCTTATGTGCGTTCAATTTCACATTAATGCTCCATTGAAAAGGCGACGTCTGTTTAGATACATATGTAGAATATACCCAAAGTATCATATAGTCGGCCCAGTCTGACTTTACTTACTGTTTTATATTAAAATAGTTATCTGATTTGTTCCGTATGTTGGAGTAGTCCCCAGAGCCAAACGGCTAAAATTATGAATGGTGTTTATGATACTGTAACAGTCAATTATGTGCAATTTTGGTTTCGTAGATTCCGTTTAGGAATTTTTTATGTAAAAGATGCACCTCACATAGGTTGGTCGGTCGTCGAAAATGTCGATAAAAGCGGAGAAATGATCGCAGTTGACCGGCATGTTAGCAGTCGTAACATCGCCCAGGAGCTAAAAATCTACCATAAAACTGTTTCAAACCATTTATACCAAAAATGGATTTCTTTTTCCCCCAACCTAATATTATATATACTGATTTCTCTTGTTCACTGACTTATATTAAAATTTGATGGATAATATTTTTGTCCTTTATACCATCCTTCTAAAACGACATCTAGTGGGGAAAATTGGTAAGAACTCGAAACAAGATTGTTTTTAAACCTAAAATGAGTTTTTATTTTTATTTTTTTATTTTTGACGTTTAGGCTGATTTTGGAGTTTTGGTCTATTATTAGTTACTATTATTATTTTGGACTTATAGTAAAACTTTATGGCAAAAATTTTGGTAGAATATTCTGGCTAGCTAAACTACAGAAAATGCCCTTTCAGAGACTCAACTGAGGGTTAACGTGTGAGACAAAAATATTCCTCACATTTATATCAGTATTATTGCCAAAGACACCATATACTTATAAAGGATTTCGAAAACTTTTAATCCTAATATTTTCAAATATCATGGAAATAGGAAATTTTGGAACAAAAAAATGTCTTAATAATCACGTTTTCAGGTAGGATCATTTCACCATTGTTTGCACCAAATTCCTTGAAAATAATCATTTTATTTTTTGTATACACTTGATTAAATATTTTTCACATGACCTAATTATCGCTCTCGTTAATAATTTTATATTTTTAATCACCATTTTAAGATTAAAAAATAATAATCATTATTTTTTTATAACGCTTACAGGTAATTTTCACCTGCATATAATTTAGTGTTTCTCTTTTCAGTTGACCGACCACCGACCGATTCGTTTGAATGACAAATGTTTCGTCAACGACAGTTAACAGAGAACTGGTTTATTAGGGCCTTTACAAATTTTGTCAATTGAAATCAAATTATTATGGCTAATAACGCTATGTTATTGGGGAGATAATGCGAAAACGAGAGAGTATACGTGGGGAGTTTTTGCAATTATATATGTATGTGTGTTTTGTATGTAAAAGTTTCTTGAATAGTAAGGCATGTTGTGTGATTAAATTTTTGGAAGCGAAACTGGGATTTTTCTCGTAATAAAGTGACACCAATCCTGTTAAGTTTGGTATTAATTCGAAAAAAAAAAACATGAAACCAAAATCGTGTGGGGAAAACTAGAAAATTGTATCAAAATATTGGAATTTTTGCATTCATTCGTATATACCTGTTCATATTAACTGCATGATTTCCCAAATTGCATACAAATTAAAATTCAAACGCCACCAGTTCTTATCGAAGTAATTAACATTGATAAAAATACTTCAGTTTGATTACTCGTACAAACCCCCCTTCGAAGTACTTGATCCCATTCTTATATAATTATATAATAACTTAAGATTATTATAAAGTTGTACAGACGCATTAAGTTTAATGGCCACTCAAACAACTGAACAATGTTTTCTTATTAATTTGTATACCCCTCAATACACTGTGGTACAAGGTTTTATTTCATTATGCATATGTTTGTAACAGGCAAAAGGAATCGATATAGACACATGGTTCCTTTTGAGAGCCATGGTTCATTAGATTTGCACGAATTTTGGCATAGCGTATAAAATTAAGTCTAGAATGTTGTGTGCTAAGTTTTGTGAAAATAGATTCAGATTTAGATAACTCCCGTATATAGTTTCTTCCAATTTTAAGTAAGTTTTAAGATATAGCTCCTATATATTGTTTCGCCCGATTTTAGTTAAATAGTGCACCAACGTCTCTGAAAATCATTAGATTTGCACGCATTTTGTAAATCGATTTAAAGCAAACTTGACACACGCTATTCGGTAGGCTGCACTGTTTAAAAGTGAATCTCAATCAGACACCCATTGATTATTTGGTGTACAATTAACATGAATAAGTCGAAATTATATATGGAAGCTATGCTATATCTATATCCGAATCGATTTCAAGGAAACTTGCAGAGATAAATATATATTAACTTCAGTACGTTGCGTCAATCGGCCTAGCTATAAATCTTTGACTAGACTTGATTCTGTACGCCATACAAAAATCGAAAGAAATCGGATGAAAATATATATGGGAGCTATATCAAAATTTGAACCAATTTCAATAGGGTTCGTCCTTAAGCCAAATAAGTGACTTGTGCCAAACTTCATCCAAATCGGATTGTAAATGCGACCTGTACTTTGTTTACAATTTAACATCAACAGACGGACGGACGGTCATGCATAAATCGACTCAGAAAGTGATTCTATGCATATTCTCAAAAAGAACCATGGGTCTATCTCGATTCCTTTTGCAAAATCAACGCCTATGGCTCTGTGGATCCTTCAAAAAATATTTCTTTAAAAAACCATGCATATGGTTCTGTGCATCCTTCAAAAAATATTTCTTAAAAAGGCCTGCCAATGGCTCTTTGGATCCTTCAAAAAATATTTCTTAAAAAACCATGCCTATGGCTCTGCGAATCCAAAAAAAATATTTCTTAAAAAAGCATGCCAATGGCTCTGTGGATCC
This sequence comes from Musca vetustissima, assembly GCF_032173495.1. Taxonomy (NCBI): domain Eukaryota; kingdom Metazoa; phylum Arthropoda; class Insecta; order Diptera; family Muscidae; genus Musca; species Musca vetustissima. The sequence goes on from NW_026888929.1 coordinate 114,180, forward strand.
TTCAAAAATATTTTTTTTTAAATCTAAGCCTATGCTCTGTGGATGCTTAAAAAAATGTGGATGTTTTTGCTACAGATTATTTTTTTTTAAATCTACTCCTATGGCTCTGTTTTTTGGTACAAAAAATATTCTTTAAATAAAATATCCACGCCTATGGCTCTGTGGATGTTTGAAAAAATGTTCTTTAAATAAAATATCCACGCCTATGGCTCTGTGGATGCTTGAAAAAATGTTCTTTAAATAAAATATCCACGCCTATGGCTCTGTGGATGCTTGAAAAAATGTTCTTTAAAAAATCCACGCCTATGGCACTGTGGATGCCTGAAAAAATATTCTTTAAAAAATCCACGCCTATGGCTCTGTGGATTCTTGAAAAGATATTCTTTAAAAAATCCACGCCTATGGCTCTATTGATACTTGAACAAATATTTTTCTATCCCCTTAGATTTTTTTTTGTAAATACTTGTCTATGGCTCATATATTCCTTCAAAAATATTCTTTAAAAAAATCCACGCTTATGACTCTAATATATATATATATATACCCCTATATATCAGATAACAGGGTATCAGTAATAGAAATAGTTCAATGTGCTTGTCATTCAAATAGATTTCTTTAAGACACTTAATAGTTACGTTAAATGGTAATTATCTTATCTTCTAGATATAGTCACCAGATAAAATATTGAGATAGGGTTTATAGGCACAATGTCAATCCCCTCATGTCATATACAAATACGTAAATGTTTAAACATGTCAATTTTAATTGGTTATAACTGCTTTATATGGTTGTATACAAAACGCGTGGCTCCAGAGCTATAAGGTATAAATGTGATAAAAATTATATGACATATTGCAAATAAATGACATACATATGCACATATTTATATATTTATAGAAAGCATGCAAATAAATTTCAATTGTTATCATATGACCTAATTTCAAATATAAATTTTTTGATATGTGCAAATCATATCGGAAAATAGGATGTGAAAGAAAATTCTGAGCAAAGAAAACACATGTTATCAAACATGGAGCGTCATATGTCACAATTTTGAAACTCTAGAGCAAGTCTAATGAACTGAGTCCAACATCTCCCGAATGATTTGAATGTGGCACTGTATTTGGCCAAAATTTAGTAATTTTGCTCAAAGTTGAAGAAAGCTTGAAGTTGCAAAACCTGTTCTACCAAACAAGCTGTTAAAAATTAAATAAACATGCAAACGTTCGACCTTGTTAGCTTAGCTTTGGGACATGTGTACCGACATAACGCAACAAAGCAATGGATAATCAAGTCCTAAAAACTCCAAATTCTCTAATACACTAGGAAATATTATAGATGTCTAATTTTGATTGCCCTCCAAAAATCGCAGAAATCAATCTTAGCAGATGATTGAATAATCCAATTATATATCTGATATTTAATCGCATTTAAATAATTCACAAAATAGTTAGGTTTAAAAAAAATATGCATTCACTAAAAACGCGGAAATTAAAAATAAAACAGGGTTATTATTTTGAAATATCAAAATAAATATTTTTTATTTTCTTTTACTATTATATTCAAAACATCTGTATGTGTATGACTAACTTCCATGTCACGAAACTCCCAATCAAATTCACTGAATCATTTATTGTTTTATTTTATTTATTATTATTATTATATTTGGTGTTAATTATTTGTAAACACAGCTTGGCAAACAAATTAAAATCGTGAACCATTTCCATTTTTTTTATGCCACCTCTTTTTTCTTTTATATACGTATATATACTTTTTGAAAATTATGATTTTTATTTGTTTTTGTTTAAAATATTTTTTAATCACCTTTTTGTTGTATTTTTTCTAATTAACTTGTTAAAATATTTTTATTTTTCATTAAAATGAATTATTTTTAGGCAATAAATTAATTTGAGTTCAAGTTCGTGTGAGTTGCTACTTTTCAAAAAAATGTTGTGTCGTTTATGGCTAATGCACGTAATGTTAACTTGTTCCGAGACCGTCATTGATTGTTAACATTTTGAAACTGACTGAAGCCTATCATTTTTAGCGTATTTTTTTTTCGTTAAACGATTTTTAAAAAAGGTTATATATTTTAGCACGAGAATATATAAAACACAAAAAAAAAACAGAAACAAAAACAAAATATGATGATATATATGTACGGCACACATCCATTCATATTTGCTTGCAATATAAATTTATATGGACGGTAGTTATAAAGTGGGACAGTGGGGCAATAGACATACAAATACCAACAACAGAGATATATACATGGATTTTTTAAATAATATTTTTTGAAGTACCCATAGAGCCATAGGCATGCATATTTTTAAGAATATTTTTTCAGAGCCATAGGCGTGGATATTTTTTAAAGAATATTTTTTTAAAGCATCCATAGGTGTGGATTTTTTAAAGAATATTTTTTTAAAGCATCCATAGGCGTGGATTTTTTAAAGAATATTTTTTAAAGCATCCATAGGCGTGGATTTTTTAAAGAATATTTTTTCAGAGCCATAGGCGTGGATTTTAAAAGAATATTTTTTCAGAGCCATAGGCGCGGATTTTTTAAAGAATATTTTTGAAGCATCCACAGAGCCATAGGCGTGGATTTTTTAAGGAATATTTTTGAAGCATCCACAGAGCCATAGGCGTGGATTTTTTAAAGAATATTTTTGAAGCATCCACAGAGGCATAGGCGTGGATTTTTTTAAAGAATATTTTGAAGCATCCACAGAGGCATAGGCGTGGATTTTTTTAAAGAATATTTTGAAGCATCCACAGAGGCGTAGGCGTGGAATTTTTTAAAGAATATTTTTGAAGCATCCACAGAGGCATAAGCGTAAATTTTTTTTAAGAATATTTTGAAGCATCGACAGAGGCATAGGCGTGGATTTTTTTAAAGAATAGTTTGAAGCATCCACAGAGGCATAAGCGTGGATTTTTTAAAGAATATTTTAGAAGCATCCACAGAGCCATAGCCGTGGATTTTTTAAAGAATATTTTAGAAGCATCCACAGAGCCATAGCCGTGGATTTTTTAAAGAATATTTTGAAGCATCCACAGAGACATAAGCCTGGATTTTTTTTAAAGAATATTTTATGTCATTTTGTTCATGAATCTCTATGGTCCCACTGTACCACTCTAAATAAACAATTTGAAGAGAAACTTCAGAAATATGACAAAAACAAACAATCAATTTGCGGTGGAGGGAATCTCCTCCAACTGTTTTGCGTGTTGAAACTGAGTGCAAACAATTGAACGGGAAGATCTTTATTACCAACAAATTGGTCAGGTATACGAACTACAACAAAAAATAAATTAATATTCAAATCCATATGTGTGACCAGAGACATGTGAATCAAACAGCTGAGAGAGAATGACAGTGAACTGTCAAATAAACCAGCTAATTAGCCAAAAAAGAAAAAAAAAAACACGAAAATCGAGAGAATTCCCAATTAACAAAATCACCTGGCTTGTTATTATTGTATTAGACGTTTGCTAATAAATCTCATTATAAATTCGAAAAATAGCGCCATATTTAAGGTTATTGCTTTCGGATTGCAGCGGTCTTTTTTTGGTCTGATGTTTGATCAAACAAAATGCTAAGTTGTAAATTTTTGTCATCAGAGCCATAGGCGTGGATTTTTAAAGAATATTTTTTCAACTATCATCAGAGCCATAGGCGTGGATTTTTAAAGAATATTTTTTCAACTATCATCAGAGCCATAGGCGTGGATTTTTAAAGAATATTTTTTAAACTATCATCAGAGCCATAGGCGTGGATTTTTAAAGAATATTTTTTCAACTATCATCAGAGCCATAGGCGTGGATTTTTAAAGAATATTTTTTCAACTATCATCAGAGCCATAGGCGTGGATTTTTAAAGAATATTTTTTCAACTATCATCAGAGCCATAGGCGTGGATTTTTAAAGAATATTTTTTCAACTATCATCAGAGCCATAGGCGTGGATTTTTAAAGAATATTTTTTTTCATCAGAGCCAAGGCGTGGATTTTTAAAGAATATTTTTTCAACTATCATCAGAGCCATAGGCGTGGATTTTTAAAGAATATTTTTTCAACTATCATCAGAGCCATAGGCGTGGATTTTTAAAGAATATTTTTTCAACTATCATCAGAGCCATAGGCGTGGATTTTTAAAGAATATTTTTTCAACTATCATCAGAGCCATAGGCGTGGATTTTTAAAGAATATTTTTTCAACTATCATCAGAGCCATAGGCGTGGATTTTTAAAGAATATTTTTTCAACTATCATCAGAGCCATAGGCGTGGATTTTTAAAGAATATTTTTTCAACTATCATCAGAGCCATAGGCGTGGATTTTTAAAGAATATTTTTTCAACTATCATCAGAGCCATAGGCGTGGATTTTTAAAGAATATTTTTTCAACTATCATCAGAGCCATAGGCGTGGATTTTTAAAGAATATTTTTTCAACTATCATCAGAGCCATAGGCGTGGATTTTTAAAGAATATTTTTTCAACTATCATCAGAGCCATAGGCGTGGATTTTTAAAGAATATTTTTTCAACTATCATCAGAGCCATAGGCGTGGATTTTTAAAGAATATTTTTTCAACTATCATCAGAGCCATAGGCGTGGATTTTTTAAGGAATATTTTTTCAACTATCATCAGAGCCATAGGCGTGGATTTTTAAAGAATATTTTTTCAACTATCATCAGAGCCATAGGCGTGGATTTTTAAAGAATATTTTTTCAACTATCATCAGAGCCATAGGCGTGGGTTTTTAAAGAATATTTTTTCAACTATCATCAGAGCCATAGGCGTGGATTTTTAAAGAATATTTTTTCAACTATCATCAGAGCCATAGGCGTGGATTTTTAAAGAATATTTTTTCAACTATCATCAGAGCCATAGGCGTGGATTTTTAAAGAATATTTTTTCAACTATCATCAGAGCCATAGGCGTGGATTTTTAAAGAATATTTTTTCAACTATCATCAGAGCCATAGGCGTGGATTTTTAAAGAATATTTTTTCAACTATCATCAGAGCCATAGGCGTGGATTTTTAAAGAATATTTTTTCAACTATCATCAGAGCCATAGGCGTGGATTTTTAAAGAATATTTTTTCAACTATCATCAGAGCCATAGGCGTGGATTTTTAAAGAATATTTTTTCAACTATCATCAGAGCCATAGGCGTGGATTTTTAAAGAATATTTTTTCAACTATCATCAGAGCCATAGGCGTGGATTTTTAAAGAATATTTTTTCAACTATCATCAGAGCCATAGGCGTGGATTTTTAAAGAATATTTTTTCAACTATCATCAGAGCCATAGGCGTGGATTTTTAAAGAATATTTTTTCAACTATCATCAGAGCCATAGGCGTGGATTTTTAAAGAATATTTTTTCAACTATCATCAGAGCCATAGGCGTGGATTTTTAAAGAATATTTTTTCAACTATCATCAGAGCCATAGGCGTGGATTTTTAAAGAATATTTTTTCAACTATCATCAGAGCCATAGGCGTGGATTTTTAAAGAATATTTTTTCAACTATCATCAGAGCCATAGGCGTGGATTTTTAAAGAATATTTTTTCAACTATCATCAGAGCCATAGGCGTGGATTTTTAAAGAATATTTTTTCAACTATCATCAGAGCCATAGGCGTGGATTTTTAAAGAATATTTTTTCAACTATCATCAGAGCCATAGGCGTGGATTTTTAAAGAATATTTTTTCAACTATCATCAGAGCCATAGGCGTGGATTTTTAAAGAATATTTTTTCAACTATCATCAGAGCCATAGGCGTGGATTTTTAAAGAATATTTTTTCAACTATCATCAGAGCCATAGGCGTGGATTTTTAAAGAATATTTTTTCAACTATTTAGGCGTGGATTTTTAAAGAATATTTTTTCAACTATCATCAGAGCCATAGGCGTGGATTTTTAAAGAATATTTTTTCAACTATCATCAGAGCCATAGGCGTGGATTTTTAAAGAATATTTATTATAGGCGTGGATTTTTAAAGAATATCAGAGCCATAGGCGTGGATTTTTCCATATTT